>NC_087475.1:53901435-54204465 GCF_036417665.1 Passer domesticus | reverse complement strand
GTTTAAAAGCATCATGCTGTCATGATCGTTTCTTCTTATTTCTAACACTTCTGCATTTCTTAACATCCCTGTTAAACCAAGGCATCTATGGTTTTGAGGTTTTATCTTTTGGGAGTTGTATGTTTAGTATCCTGGTAGTAGAAATATTGCGAGAGCTACACCCTTTCATTGAGCAGATGATGCCCATCTATTTGTCATGCACATACACTGCAGGGAAGATTACAGATCCCTGGACTGCATCCCTTTTCTGTGCCCTACTAGCATGGCTGTGATTTTCAAAGATCCTTTGTTCTTCTGGACTCAAAATCTATAAAAGACAAGGTGTGTGCCCTCCTCCTGTGGGCAACAATACCCCAACTCTGTACATGCCACCATGTTCTGGGGAAATACTTTTGATGGAATTTTGTAATTTGTGGAGGTCAGTTCCTCTCTGAGCTTCTCTTTATATGGAAGCCAGAATTCTGCACAGTGGTCATGCAGAGCTGAGCCTGAAATAAAGGATTAATCCAAACAAAATTACTCTCACAAAAACAATGGGGAAAAATTACAGGTCTGTGTTTGGTATGTGTTCACAGAATAGGAAATGTCACCAAATATCTTTGCTGTCATTTATGCTCCGTTCAATATCCTAAAAAATATTAGGTTCTAGGCAAGAGAAGAATCTAAATGACCACAATATGACTTCTCCATAGATTTTCACTGTTCCATTTAGCGACTTTATTGTCCAGGTTTCTTAATGGGCAGAAGTTACTCAAAGTCTTAAAGTAAATAATGTGTTGTCATGTAAGTAATAATGTAAGCAAAGTAAAAATATACAGGTAATGGGGCAGTATTTTCTCTTTATGGAAACTAACTGGGCATTCTTAGAAAATAGTTTAGAGGAAGAATAAATTGGAGTTTCATGGGTTTTCCTTCTTTATTACTAACAAATTGTTGCTTCTGCCTCCCATGTTGACAAGCAGCAGATGTTTCAACACAAACTCCATCAAAGTTAGTAATTTTGTCCTCTCTCTTATCAGTGTTTCTGTCACTCTGAGGACGACATGCATTCGGAAATAAGTAAGCACCTATCTACAGGGGCATCACTCAGTCATGCTTAGACAATTATCACTGCAAAACACACTTCAGACTGATCAATAATTGCTTTCCTTGTCAAATTTCTGGATGTCACAAGCAGCACCAAAGAAAGGGATCAGACCAGTGCAAAGCCTTGTCTAGACAGGTAGATTAGATTGCTTTTAGTCCTAGCAGAGGCAGGAGGATGCCTCAGTGGTCTACAGCAAAACCTAACACGGCACCCCATCACCCTTTTTCCTGCAATGGGCTTGGGCAGAGTCAGGTTGTGAGAGCAAGGAAAATCCCCCCTCCTAGGAAGACACCTTATAATCTGAAAAATGCAATATTAGGAATAGCTTGGAAGTGCCACAGTCTTTTTTCACTGACAAAGTTTGTTTTGACATAGGCCAGAAAGTTGTTATTTTCAGATGGATTTACAGGGATCAGTTCTTAGATTCCCTTTCATATCTTTGTCTTTCCCCTTTATCTTTTTAAAGCTTAGATAGACTGAAGGCCTCTGTCTGATTCATGTATATCTGTGCTTGCAAAACTCAGGCCTGTAATGAGGAGAGGATACTTGTTTCCAAGACAGAATATTTTGAAAAACAGTAAGTCGAGTTTATTCACAGTCCTCTTTAGACATTCTTCTTCACTATAGAATATATCTATATAACTATTTGTCACTGAAGACAGTAAATCTGGGCAATAGAAAAAGAAACTTACAGATTTTCTTGGACTGAAAACTCAGGTAAAATGTACCCAATGCCAGAGGAAAAACACATGAAGGTATAATACAAAAATGATACATTTATCTTATTTCTGTAATTGTGAGGTCCTTTATTTTAAGGCACAACAAATTATGTTAGTCATTGTAAAACCAGATCCACCTTCAATATACTATTACCATACCAGTGAGGAGTAATAATTATAAAGCATTTTTCTCCCCCACTGCTTCAGTGCTGTCAATTCCACAAAACTCCTGTGCAATTCAGTAAACTTGATACACTGAACACTAGTCATTTCAAGAAGATGTGCTTCAGCTGCTGCTTGGTTTGCATTCCTGTTCAGCTGATTCTTGACTGAGAAATGTAAGGAGTCTTACTGAAATATTAGTATTTATTCTAACAGCATGAGTGCCAGAGTACTTCAGGATACACAATGAGACAGCCAGCTGTATTCAGCACAATAATATGCTTTTCATTACTGACAGAAATAATAAAGAAATGCAAACTGAAAAACTATGAGATTCTTATTAACATGCTTGAATTTAAGTGAACAAAGAGACTGTCTGCTAGCCCAAAAGATGCATTGTAAAGATGGTATAGCAAGAATCTTTCTCTGTACAGACACATATCCTACTACAAGACAACCTGTGGAATTGTGAGCTTTCAGGTTTTATCCCCATTAAGCATTTGATCTTGGATCTAAGTCTGTGAACATGAGTGAAAATCTCCATTCCATTGACAAAAGTGTTTTTGTCACTCTGCTTTAGTCTGTGGTAACTCACTGCCCTACACTTTCTCAGTGGAACAACAATGCAAGTATTCGTCAGCCAGACCCATCTGTTGCTTTGAACATTTAATGTAAAATACTGCAAGGTAAAGGCTTTTGCCAAAGCTTGGTTTCTTTGGTAGAGACACATCTACGGCTAATGAGTAATCTTTCTATCTTGTTACTTTTTTATTTATTAGTAGATAATAGCTTTGAATCAGCCTTTAAAAGTTGAACATAACTGATTCTCTTGCAGAATTTTCTATGCTTCAGTTTTCCCAAAAGTGGAAACGAAAAAGTTGTTCATTAAGCAGAATTATGCTGTGCCTGAACATGGGCTTTAATGCATAAGAAACTCATTTGGTCTTGGATTAGGACCTGCATGTTTTAATAGTATTAATAGAAGGTAATATCAAAAAAACAGCTCCTCCCCACTAAATAAGGACAGGAGGCTCATTTTCATAATTCTTTCTTTAATTGCATTATTTCAGTTAGCATTATAATTTATTATATCAGTACCCCCACTTAGCCTAAGGGAGCTCCAATTCAAGTGTGTAGTCACAAATTCTGTTCTCATTAACACTGATACTACTTGTTCTGATGTGCAGTAGATCTTGCATAATACTGGAGAACGTCTAAGAAGCTATAAGGTTAAAAAACTGCCAAAGTCCCAAAAACAGGTCTAAAAATATCTTAGTTGCCTCAAGTAAGTTATGGACAGTACCTAGGCATCTATCTCACAATGCAATCCTAAAAGTCTTACCTTGAATACTCTAACTGAAGGAAGTTTGTCCACAGCTTCTTCAATTTAAATAGCCCTGAGAAGCTACATTTGTGATTTTTTGGCTGTTCAAAAATCTCTTATTTTCACCCTATCTAAGCAATGCACATCTCAAGTCATTTCAGAATCTAGAAATAAGATCCTGTTCCTTTTCTCAGTGGATAAAACAGTGCATGCTTACAGAATCAAGCTTTGTGTAAAACATAGTGCATTTTGTTTTGCTCTATTTTCAAGCACAACCATGAAATTTATGTTTAAATGGTTTTAGTATTCCTCTAGCCTAGAAGGCGCTTACTTGGGTTTTATCTTTATAGATTCAAAATCACAACTCCTAGAAGAACTTCTTAGCTGTGTCTCCTGATGATGCTGTTCACTTTGATAATATATGCATATACAACCTGCTGTGGCATGTTGTATATGTCTGTGCCGATTCCCAGGCATAGTAGACAAGACTGGAGAGAGATTCTTGGCTTGCATTCTTTATTCCATGAGCTGTGTACATCCCTTGCATGAAACTGTCATTCAAGAAAATCCTTCACAGTGTCAGTAAGGCTGACCCTCCCCAAGTAATCAATGGGTTGCAGGTGGTGCACAAAAGGGTGGTGCATGCCTGAGTCACACAAGACAAAGGAAAAAAGCCTCTCAGCTGTCCTGCTTCCTCAGAGAACTATAATGAGCTTCTATCCTGTGATAGGAGTGTTTCTTGGTGGCTCGTTTTCCACTTCTAAGAGGTCTATAGCAGGTAATTCAAAAGCATTCCTGATAACAATTGCTTTCAGTTGCCTAAACAGCACTCTCTTGTTCTTAGAGAGAATCTGCCAGGAGGTCCAAACTGAGAAGTTACGTGTATCAATACATGCTGTCTATGTGCTTGTGGATAGATCACCATGCTAGTCAGAGTTTCTGCTTCTCTGACTGGTATAAAGGAAAGAATGGTCTCTCTTTCCTTTCTGAAAGATAGCACTCAGTAATTCTGCACTTCTCCCATCTTCTAGAGGGAACTAAGATGCTCCTGTGAGTGATATGCAATTTGAACATGAACATTTCAACTACTAAATGGCTTCCTGGAGCTTCACCTAACCTCATTTACTAGCTTAAATGCCAAAAAAATTACCCATACACTTTCCAAAATTTTATCTGCTGTGAACTGTGTGATATGGAGGCTCAAGGGAAGTTTCTGTTTGTTGGGTTTTTTTGTGTTTATGTGGGTTATGTCGATTTATGAGTGTTTTTTTTTTTTTTTTAATTCTCATATAAGTGTCAGAGAATGTCTTCATTATCCCGATTAAAATAAAAAAAGGATCCAAATTAGAGAGTAATTAATCTTCCTTCAAGACATTTACATCTAAATAGCAGTAACTGATCTAATGATCTCAAATTTACTGTGCTACAATGAATGTAGATCATGGAACAAAGAATAGTTGGGAGGAAAAGGATTAATATTTATACAGTGTCATTTTTAAACAAAGACATCCAGAATAATTGAGATGTGAGTATGTAAGAAGGAGTTTCTGTAATTAGGAAGGCGTTCCTGTGGAACATTTTATGGATGCAATGAAAACTATTTTAATTGTATTTCAGAGAGCAATCCTATTGGAAAAAGAAAGTACAAAAAGTACAAATTTGGGGATTTTTTATTATTATTATTATTATTATTATTATTATTATTATTATTATTATTATTATTATTATTATTATTATTATTATTATTATTATTATTATTATTATTATTATTATTATTATTATTATTATTATTATTATTATTATTATTATTATTAGTTTTACAGATAAATACAGAAGCTCTGCTTGTATTCCCCGAGCCCGCCGGGAGCTCGGCCGCCAGGCGGGCAGCGCGGCTTTGGGCTGGAGCGGCTCCCGCCGAGCGCGGCCGAACCGCAGTAAACAGCGGCATCTAGAGGCCGCTCGCGGGTACTGCACGGCAACCCAGCCTGGCCTCCCCGGCAGGGCCCCGAGCGGCCGAGGCTCGCAGGGCGCCCGGCCGGACAGTTGCCATGGCAATCTTCCGTTTTATTTACTTTTTTAAGTGTTGCTGAACGCGCCCTGCTTTTGGGACTCCAGGCATCCTAGGAAACTGTCACAACAGAATATTTGGATGCCTTAAGGTTGTTCATTTAATCACGGGCATTTAGAGAAATTAGGCTAGCATCCGTTATTAGTGTGAAACCTGGTTTTTAGTTCTGTTAGGGTGACAAAATATTGTATCAAATTGCCATAATAGAAAAAAGGAAATAAACTATATATTATGTAGTTTTAACCAGTCACCTTTATCTATTTGTGCTTCTTATAATGCAATTCAAATTGCACTAAGAAATTTATAAAAAGTATTCTTAAAACCTAACTAGATCCAGAAAATAAAAATTCTTAATTAATCAAATAATTTTTTGGCCACTATGGTAGGAAACAATATCTGTGAAAGGTTGTAAAAGAGAGGCACATTGTGAATGTCATCTTATATTCACAACTTGACATTACTAGATTTCCATCTCCCACCTTAACTGCAGTAAGAGGCAACAATTAACAAAAATCCATTTCAACAAAAGGTGATGAGTTATACAAGTCTCTCTCTCTCTCCTTTTCATAGTTCAGTTCTGCCACTTTATAGGTTAAAATATTTATCAGACTTTTCTATTAAAAACAAGCAAGCCACAAACCAAGATTAACCAACCAATAAAATACCTATATATAAATAAGAAAGCTGCTTGGAAAGTTGTTATTGTTTGTCTCAACTGATGTTGTAGGCTTTTTTTCTGTCTAGACCCTAAGCATCTTCACATTCTGCAGCTCCCTGCTATCCTTGCTTTGCCAAAGAAGGATCTATCCCACTTTTGTTTGTCAGAGTTTCATATTATGTTGCAAGAATTTAAATATCTAAGACTGTGTCTAATTTCAGTTATGGGTCAGGCAAGAGTGCAATTTATATAGAACTCAAGTTGCAAGAGGTGCATTAAGATGTTACTCAATATCTGTTTTACAAATGAGCTGCATTTAAAAACATATCATTGCTTAATGAGGCTATACTGTTAACTAAATGAATTAAAAATTGTGGTATGAAATAAAATCAAGCAAGACACAATACATTAATTAATCACAACAAAATTTTCTTAAAGCTGTCAAGTTAACCACTTTGATAGCACAATAATGGCAAAAAAAGGCAAAAAATTTTCCTTTTATAATGTTGTTATTTTTGGAGTAACCATTCCATTTTGAAGGTCGACATCACTTACATCCAACAATAAGCTTATATTAATTTGGGTGCATATTATAGGAGTACTGTAAGTATTAGAATGGTGACCAAATTAACAAAAATGCTACTGCATCCAGTGATTATTCTCTGACAAGGAAAGTTGCAAACATTTGCAGGAATGAATCTAAAAGAAAGAAGATACCTCTCAGATTATGCTTTTCCTATTTTAGTGACTCTCTCATAAAGTTTTGTGAAAAGGAAAATAGGACCATCATTTCATTGTGATCAAGTAGCAGTAGCATTGGTAAAATAATTAAAAATACTGTTTCAGCATATTCCTATATTAAAAAGATCTTGCTTTCTCAGGTAAGAAAGAGACCACAGAGCTGATGGCAGACAAAGGTAGAGAGGATGGAGGAAATGCACCCCAAGTTCTTCCTGAGGAGACAGAGATCACAACCTTGCAGGATAGGTGCCCCATCAGCCACAACTCAACAAAATTTTGGGTGTTTCCTTGGTAAATGGATTTAGAAGGAGGAAAAAAATGTGTTGCAGCAAAGAACTCATTTCATCCACTCTTTTTTGTTTTCAGACAGAAGAACACTCCTGCACAGAGCTCGAGAGGCCACATATGCAGCAGAGGGTAAATTTCTGCACATTAGTGCTTCTAACATGCTCACTAATGTTTATACATCTCCAGAGGGCTTTGGTGTAGGAAGACAGTTGCTCTAGCAGGGTATCTGGAGGTAAAGTGTGAACTCTAATGAAAGAAGTGAAAAAAGCAAACAGCTGGGCTTCCTATCTTGAGATAGCTGGGGAAATGGAAGCAGTCCATAGGAGCTCCAAATGGGAAAATGTGATCTCTTGCAGTAGATACTATTTTTTTTTTTTTTGGTAGCAAATGAATGCTTTATCCAATCTAGCTGTAGAAATGATACACATTTTAGAAGTACTATGTAGCAAAAGATGTGGGAGTATTCTGACAAGAAAAGGCTGTAGTCACAAAGGCCAAGATTGAAGCAAGAAACAGAGGTAATGCCAAGAAAAAAGGACATGAGTTAGGAAAACAAAGGAGAAAGAAAGCAGCATCTGTGTAAGTTTGTTAAAATTCAACTAGGAATTTTGATTAGTAGTTATGCAACAATACTTTTATGCTTAATTGCTGGGTTGATTGGAATATTTACATTTTATACATGCTGTTATTTGATAGTATCACAGTGAAGTTGCACAGTTGTCAGGTAGTCAGTGCCCTAATGCCTTGACCTCTATTGCCCTTGTGGGGTGATACAGCTCAGTGTTAAAGGCACTGCCAGATTGTCTCAAGCTGTCCTCACCAAATAGCTTCAGTGCTTGAAAAAATGGATTCTGTGCTCAGTGGAATAAATCACACAAATACAATTGTTCCAAGTGTGAAGCCTCAAAGCAAAATTCTTGCAGTTACTACTTTCCAAAATGCAACTTCTGCACAAAATTAATTTTGCTAGCTCATTGCAAATGAGTATTGTTGTTAAAGTGGGTAGGGATGTCCATGAACTATCAGCAGGCTAAGTGTCCTGTAATCATCCGCACTACTGCCCTATTATATGAAATGTTGAGGTGTTGTTTCTGCTCATAGAGTGTCTATATTTCTGGAGGGAAGCCAGGAATTTCCACTTCCACAAGTACAGTTCATTGGTAAAAATACTATAGTCATTCATGGATTCATTTCTGGGAGAGACATGGTGCAATTTAAAAATCTGTAAAAAGGAACAACCCTGACAAATCACATTTTTTACCTGCTACACTTAGTTTTTACTTTTTCAGTAATAGTTAATTACATGCTGTATTGAAAATCCTCCACTGCACTGACAAGCAGCTGAGAAATAGCAGGAGTTTATGAAGCAAATATCTGCCCTTACATTCCAATTCATGGAACTGGGGAGCTTCCTTATAGGCAGCAATATAGATGAGGGTAAAGAAGATAGTGAGAACAAGCTTTAGCTGAAGGTGTCAGAGGATTGCTGCTGAAACCATCTATTAAATGTGGATTCCCAGTATTGGACTAGATAATCACACTGAATTGATAGGATAGCACAGCTTGCAATGGCAGGAATATGTTTGCTGAAAATTTATGTCAAGGTTGCCTTGGAGCTGCCAGCCTCATACCAATATAAGATTTCCTTGTCTGTAGAGATTAATTTTGTCATAAACATCTGGAAACTTACAATTTCTGACTGCTGTTGGTCAGCTGCAAACCCATTTGAAACCACTGCCATGCACCCCTAACATCAGCATTAACAGAAATGCAGGCCTCAATAAGAGGGAGGCAGGAAGACACCTTATGGTTTGAGGGCATGAAAAGCTTCATATTCTCAAATGACAGCTTCAGAAGCAGCTTTTACCTGTTTAAAAAAGAAAAAAAACAATCCAAGCTTTATTTTTTTTTTCTCTCTCTCTAAGGAAAAGACCCAAGTTTGATATTGTGTTTTTAGCTTTTGGCAAAGTTTGCTCTATTGGGAGGACTTTGCACAACCACAGATTTATCTACGAATGTGAGAGTGCTTGCATTCCTGCTCTTCATATTGCCAATTTTAGAGTATATATGTCCATTAAGAATTTAAAAACATTTTAAGTATGGAGATTCACATTTAGGCTTTCAGGCTTATGCTTGATTTCCATCAATGCAAGGAGTATCTTTTATGGGTTTTTCTGCGTATTTTTAGTTATGTGAGGCTCAGACAAGCTGAGCCTGTCTCAACAGTGGGTCAAAGGCAACAGCGGACTCCAGCACATCTTCAAGTTCTCACTGTTCAACTCCTAGTTAAGGACCTTGCTGGAGTGCTCTGTGATTCCCATCTAGTCTATATATTCAGATTTCTTTTACAAATTAAAACACAAAAAGTAGGAGAAGGGGGGAAAAGTGAAAAAGTTAATTTTCTTCTCTGAAATTGAGGCTTCAGCAGACCCATCCACTCAGGGAATAATGGAAATCTAAAGTGGAAATACCCTAAGTTTATATTCCCATATACCAGTGGGATTCTGTTTCTGAACATCAGATTCCAAGTCAGTTAAGAAATGTCATGATCTTCTGTATGGGCTCTCTGAAATCTGAATTCTTTACATAGCATATACTTGCAGAGAGGGGCCCTGGTGGAACTTCCCTCTGCATTCGCACAGTAAGACAGCAAGTGACTAAAAGAACTCCAAGAGAGAACAAAAGGACAAAACCAAAGCAAACTAAAAAAATGTTGCTTAGCAATGCATCCTGTACCACTCCAGGGGGATGGTCTTTGTCACAGATATTTACATGTTGTGAGCAGAATTTATTGAAAAGCAGAGAAACATTTGTGCAAAGCCAAAAACATAAATGAATCATGAATTTCATTTTTCAGCACTGAAAAGATCAAACGAGAAGAAAAGACACAAGCAAAAAATACATGTATACATGCATTTTTAAAGGTTACTAATTTTGAAATAAGTGGGTTTTGTTTCATTTTTTTTAGATTTTCCTTACTTGTCCTTTCTACTTCTAACCTATTTGTGCCATTGGGTTCAATGCACTGCATGATAGCTCTGTTAGGGCTTTTTTTTATATTTGCAACTTTGGGCTTATGAAAGCTTCAGAATGGCAAAAGAAGAAATATTTAACTTTAAAAAAATGAATGTTGGAAGAGGGCTGACTAGAAAAATTTCAGGGTTTAATATTTCTTTTAGTGCTTTCATGACTTCAGAATTTTAAGAAACTGAGGAACTGGAGGAATAAAAAAGGTGGAAAAAATCCATCAACATTGCTCATATTATTGAATTTAATTGCAAGGAACAGGAAAATTAAAAAAGATGTAAGCTGAGGACTTTTAAATTTTGACATTACTGTCTCAAAATCTATTAAGGATTATAGTTGAAAAAAAACTGTAGGGGGAAAAAATATCTCTATCAATTGTTTGCATTCTTCCAGGTGTTTTGTTTAGTGGTTTTGGGGTGGGGTTTTTTGTTTGTTTTTTTGGGGTGGGTTTTTTTTTTGTTTGTTTGTTTGTTTGTTTTTAATAGAAAGGCTTGCCTATTTAGATATCTCCTTTTCCCCCATTTGTGGTTGGTTCCTTTGCAGCAGACTGCTACAGACCTTATTCCAAACTAGTGACAGTGTACGTTTTATACTTTCACTTCTGGTACAGCACATTCAAATAATAAAAAGCCTTATTATGTCAATGTGCTCACTGAGCACATGAAACCCAGGCATCATGCATATTAGTTTTTCTCCTGGATTGATTGGTGTCATGCTTTTGGTTACAGGTTTCGTAATTTCCTGTGAGGTACATTTCCTGGTGCAGCATCATTCAGCATCCAAGGTGTATTTCACAGCTTTTTTTAATTCCATTTCATTTTAGCATTTTATCAGGTATAATGCATAACATTTTTTATAGCAAACTCTTGCTATGAACATTTTACAGCATAAGCTTGCATATGTATGAAAATATATAGAGATGGCAGGGCATAGATGAGGCAGGAGGTAGAGAATATGTCTAACCTCTAACATTCTCAACACTTGGTGCAAAACTCCATTTATTTTATAGTGGAATTTGTACATGGCTTCCAAGGATAAAAAAATTGAATTTAAGGCACAGAAAGTGTCATATTTCGGCTCTAATATTACAAGGCAGAGACACCTTGCTGTTTGTGCCAGTATAGATAACTATGATCTTTTATCACCTTGGAAGGAATCCTTCTGAGGAATAGAAATCCTCAGTACCTTACTGATCTGTTCTTCTTAAACAAGCAAGTCCTCTGCTTCATGGCTGCACAAGTGAATGACATTTTACGATGTAAGAAATGTGAGAGAAATAGACATAGGATTAGTTGCTTGTCCCCCAATAATCCCCTAAATTCTTTTAGCCTTTCCTACCGCTCACCACCGTGTCACAGTGACATGTTAAACAGCCTGAGTTACTTGTTTGTTCACAGTTTCCATAAGCAGTATGTTTTTCTAAAAGGCTGTGCTGGACAGCAAGGTCAAAAGCTGCTGCTTTGTTTTGTCCTGGATTTTGCACCCTCTGAAGGGAGATGAGATGGTGTTATCTCCGAGAGTGCGTTTAGAGGCTTTGCTGGACAACCTTTGGCAAGTGCAGGGTGGAGCAGGCAGGGAGCCTGCAGCTGGCATGCAAATCGGCGAGAAAGCAGAGAGCACAGACACAGAGGTGACAGAAAGGAAACTTTCAGAGACAGTCAGAGGGAGTCTGCTGCAATCCACTGTGAAAGCTGCAGGATGGAGAACAAGGTCAGAAGGAAGGACAGACACAGTGGATAGGGAAGAGATTTGTTCTCAAACAATTTAAGCTGTGTTCCCCAGAAATTTTCCTTTTCTCTATTGTAATTGTTCCCTCATCCTACCCTGTGACCTAATGAATAATGATTTTTAACACCAAAAGCCCTGTTTTGTGGTTTGACGTAGGGAACAATGTTGGCACACCTGCCTCATGTCTCTGGCTGACTCAGTGTCACATCAACTTGCAGTTTTCACAATGAACAGCCTCTTGGACACCAGGACAAGAGGAAAGACTTACCACACTGCCAGTCTATATCCAGACGAACTGAAGTGGAAGAAGACTTATGGTTTCCCAAAACAGGGAAGGGAATATGAAGGTAACACTTCTAAATTGTGTGTAGTGTTGAGTATTTTTCCTCTAGTGCCAAGTCAGCTGCTGCTGGGAGCTTATTAACCTCTGTGTATGGCCATTGAGGAATGAATTCCTATCAGTTTACAAGGCATAGAAAATGTTATAAGGCAGAAGATGGAAAGAGACATGATAGGACGAACTGAGAGCAGTCTGAAGGGCACATCTATTTATTAAGCCTGCTGAACACTGCTGTCTGTAATAAATAGCAGGCTGGAGATCTCTCCAGGTTTTGTAAATAACTTGATGTTTCTTTCCTCCATTACAGTACATATACAGCATATGTTTAAGGCTGGGCTTTAGACTTTCTTTCGCCCCCATCCCCTCTTTTCCCGTAGTTGCATGTTCTCTGGTGCAAACAACATTACTAATTACACACTAATAGCCTGATATTGATGCAAATTTTATCCAACCATTCCAAACTGCCTTTGGAAAGTTGGAAATGTGAATAAAAGGGCAAATATGCTCATAAAACCAAAAGGGAGTCAATCAGTCAGTCAGTTGTCAATCACAAAAATGAGGCTGATATGGGAAGGAAAAATACTGCCTTTCAGTAACTTTGCCCCTGCCAAAGTTAAGTATAACCAGTTAGATAATGACTGTGCTATTATTCTAAATTGAATGTGGATTTTTTGTAAATGTTGGAGGAAACCACATGGGAAATAACTGCAGAAACTTAGACAAAAAAGACTCGGTTCCCTGGTGATACATCCTTCTGAAAAGTCCACAAATGGCTTGAGACAAAATATCCATGCATCTTCTTATGCATCTACCAAAGTTTTCTTCTCTCTTGACTTCATTTTTAATTCTCTTCCACATGCCCCTCTTTGCAACTGTTTGGGTGGAGATGTGTAGTTTTGTAAAGGATTTTTCAAGGAAACAAGTCAGATGATTACTCAAAGCATGAAGCATATCTTCCACCTGAGCACAATAACCTCAGAAGGACTTTTCTGCCTGCCAGGGGGCTGAACAGACCTGTGCCATGATTTCAGGGGCTGCAGAGAATAGGTAGGTGCAATCAGCACAGGTTTTTCACTCCAATGAGCATGACAAAAAAATAAAAGTTTCTTGTAGCTAAGTTTTGGACCTTGATTTCAAGAGGGAACATAATACAAAGTCCCAATGGCCCATGGGTTTCCAGGAAGGAAGTTAGGCAGAAAGTCCATAGGTTGACTGGACTGTAAACTGAACTTAGATGCCTGTGTGCGCGTTGGTGACTTTTGTGCATCCCATTTGTCGTAGCTTTATTTCTTTTTTTGCATGTGTATTTATCTCAGGCAATTTTTATTTTTTAATTGAAATTATTATAAACTTTTGGGGCTTTTGTAGTTTAGAAGAACCATCTTTAGGAACTATTTTTGTGATACATTAAAAATAAATCACTTTTCATATGATGTTGTTAGGTGTAACTGAAGTAAAGCAGTGCAAATTCAATTGGATAAAAATGAAGACAAAAAGCCAAGAGAACAAAGCTCTTTTCTTCAGTACTAAAAAACAAGATAGCCTGTGTGATTGTTTCTCAGTGTTTTGGCATAGTCTCTCACCTCTGTCAACTGAGCTGTGGTGATGCTTTCACAGATAACATGAAAACATGTTATCACTGAGTAATTTCTGACCTTATTCAAAGATATCTCTTTCTTTACTTTGTTCATCAAAAAGCTCTGTGCACTGTTGTGCAGCACCCTTGGTGCTTGCAGGACTTTGTTGCTGGTAAGCTGAATCTCCAGCACAACAGTAGGTAGCTACTGATCAATAGCAACCGAAGGTGACACATTTCCAGAAGATGCTGGCTGTGAGCTTCTGAGCCCTCTGGAGAATGAAGTTTGGCATGACACACACACAGAATCTTAAACAGCCTGTTTAATCCCGATTCTGTAGTCATTACTGACCATGCGTCTCTGAAAGCACTCTTTTTCCACAAAGCCATGCTTACTTTATGAACGCCAAAATGGCAGCTTTAAAGGTGAATAGGATCCAAGCAGCAATCATATTCTTATTCACAGAACTCAGTGCTAGTTGCCAAAACTATTGTTTCTATCATTAGCTTTATTACCAGTCTAACTTAATTAGCTAAATGACATTATTTAGTTGCAAGTTCTCCAGTGCATCTCCTCTAACCATTGCATCTTTAAAGTAGATTTTATTAATGTAAATATGCTGGCAAGTGGGCAGAAATTAAATGGCCAGAGGACAGAAAAGGAAGTTGAACAGAGTAGCCCTTCCTACTCACTTTGATTAATGTGGAAATCTTTTTCATAAAGAAAATTAGGTGGCTCCAGAGAGGTAACTGCATTCTCTGTTATGCATGCACAGTATGCATAGTACCACTTAGCATGAGGCTGCCCAACATACGATAGTAAATGACCAATACAGGATTTTATTGTATTTACTGCTGTTCAGTGACATCCAATGCTTGATAGCTATCAAAGGATGGTTTATATACTTTGCTACACTACTTTGATGGATATCATCCTGTGGCTTTCATTTCCCTTCTTTTTAATATAACTTGTAATCCTGTGACATCAACTCAGATCAGCTTTATATAGAAGTGTCTTCAAGTTCCTTCACTGTGTACTTTGCTGTTGCTTCCTTATATAGAGGGTAACTTTTGTAGGTATTTCTATCTGTATGTGCCTCAAAAAACAGTTATATTTAACTCAGAAAGAAATCTTACCCTCTTGCTGCCATAAGATATGGATAATTTTTCCAAATCCTGTTAAACATAAATTGTGTGCAGATCATCCCTGGTGTATTAGTAGGGGTGTTAGCAGATGCATGTTTTCCACTGAGTCATCTGTTTTTCTATTTGTCTTTACTATGTATAATAAGTTCAGATTGAAAACAGTTTCACATCTGTGGAAGAAATGGAAGAGTAACAGTGAATTTCAGAAAATAGAATGAAAATTTAGAAGTGTAGAAAAAAACAGGTCTGGATATGGACCACTAGGAAGAGTCACATAGGTCACAGCCTACTTTCTCGTAGTTGGGTCATATGCAGAAAAGAGGGGTTTGGAATCCACAAGTCAGGTGAATTATTTGAGACATCTGTAGTTTGTGCACTGGTCTTCCTGTGAAAGGACTTGCTATTTCATTGAATCAAACTTTCCCTGGACAATATCCATTCGAGGCCTCTCACACATCAAACACCTATCCACTGTGCTAAAATAATCAACTGAAGGACTAGGAGCATGGGAAACTGTAATGCAAGACAGGGACTGAACAGGAAAGACTGAGAACACTTTAAAGTTCTTTCAGTGGTACTCTGGTGGACTTACGTGCTAGTAGAAAACCCTTAATGATCAGATTTTGAAAGTTCTATTGTTTTGTTTCCACACTTTGTGCCTCATAAACGATAGCAGAATTCTTCAGTTTTGCAGGTGTTATTGTAATTAACAAACTAAATTACTTTTGTTTATAAACCCGTGAATCACAGCTAACTGCTGAATGCCACTGCCATAAACATTTGGCATCCTTATTGACATCTTAAGCCCTTTCATTATGTGAACACTTTTTCTTCTCTCAAACATTCCTCTGCTAGTAACAGTCACTTATCCCTACCCAAATAATCACTCATCAAACAGCTCTCAACCTAGCTGAGATGGCTAGTGATCAGTAGGTTAGTAAGTAACTTTTCTCAAACCTTTGTTTATGTGTTAAGGGCCTAATTTAGCCCTCTTCTTTTCTAAAACTGTGACTGTAGTTGACCCTGAAACTTTACAACACATTTTACTGGGTTCAGGAAATTAAAAAAAAAAAATATCAGTGCAGACAATTTATCTCATCTCTGAGATTCTTTTCCATTACCACTGCTGAACAGTTATGTAAACTTAAAATTTAAAAAAAAGCTGGAAGAGGAAATCTGCTGTATGTCACCTGTGGTGATTGCATTTCATTGGTATGTGAACACATCCCTTTGCTTATAAAGGAGATTGGATCCTTTGATATGAATGAAACACAAAGTTGTTGTTGCTACCAAATAATGTACATATCTGCTGAAACTCCACTGGTTTTGTCACATTCCAAGAGGGCGAATTTATTTTAATACTTTCAAAGCCATTATTAATCTGAGAAAGATTTGAAATAAAATGCTTCAGAATTTACAAATACTGTGCATTGGTCATGGATAAAGAGGAACCATATTCTGCAGGGCTATGACATTTCACGTGCCTTTCCATGTGTATGTGAGGCCATCAGAAATGGCTACCTTGAATCTGCA
This sequence comes from Passer domesticus, assembly GCF_036417665.1. Classification (NCBI taxonomy): domain Eukaryota; kingdom Metazoa; phylum Chordata; class Aves; order Passeriformes; family Passeridae; genus Passer; species Passer domesticus. The sequence continues at coordinate 54,188,068 of NC_087475.1, read as the reverse complement.
TTTCTATGTGCCTAACTATAATTACATTGTAGTATTATGTTCAAATTCAGATGCTGTGCTGGATATAAATGCAGTACAATTTTGTTCTTTTTCAGGTCATTGGGGAGATTGATAAGGATCCAGAGAAGAATTTATGTACTACAATACCTAATTTCTGAGAGTTCTGCAGAAGACTGTATTTTCTCCTTTTTTCAATGCATTGGTAAAGGGAGGTGTCCCAGAAACTTGCAAGCCAGTCAGAGAGTCACTTGAAATAGTAAAGCTCTTTGAAAATACTGAGGGTAGAGAAAGGTATTAAACTCTTACTCAATAAGACATACTTATTTCTCTGGCACAAGGGTTCTTTTATGTAAGAGGCTGAGACACCACTTTTACACACTGCTACGCAAAACCTGACAAATAAAAACTGAACAATAAGAAAGTCTACAGAAAAGTCCCAGCTACTCTTAATACAGTAATAGAGTATTCATCTCAAAGGATGCTAAGGTTAGAGGTGAGGATTCAGTTCTCAGAGTCTCTGTCCTAGGAGACTACTAAGATACTGGATAAAAGTGTGTTGTGTGATGCTGTTCAAACACATAGGAGACTTGGCCACACTGGAAGTCCCTGATGAGACCAGACATTTAACAGCCTTACCAGGGTATAAGCACAAAGCAGTATAGTAGGATCAGAACTTCTATTAAGGAGATTGCTGGACAGGGAATAAAGGTGGCCTATAGATGTAGGTGGCAGTCCAGCAAAATGTTTCTGAGTAACACAGTAAAGCCATAGTGTTGGTGCTTGGTTTGCAAGTCCTTTTGTAGATATATCCTAATATGACAATAACACAGTTACAGCACTTCTCACTCCAAAATATGTTTAGAGCAGATCTCTAGCACAGAGTCTAAATTTGTTGTGAATCATCAGCACTGCAGGCTGCATTTTTTCTTAAAGTTTCCAGATTCCACGAACCTCCAGTGTAAGCTGTTCTGTTAATGTTACATATCAGGGTATGGACAAACCTTTTTTTCTAAAAAGATGAAATGGTGCTTGTCACAACTGTAAGTAGCTCTTTGTGATCCAAGCAGCACTAAAAAGAATATTTTCTTTTTCTCCCTGGTTTATCTGTGTTTAAACAGACTAAAGAAGAAATATAAAGAAATAAGAGACTCTCAGAAGTCCACGTAGCTTGTTCAAAGATCATGCAGAAATATGTAGTAATATTAGGAAATTACTAATACCTTCTGGAACAGAGCTTTCCCTTTCACTGAAAGGCATTTCTGTTTTCCTATTGGATTGCATGAGATGCCAGAAACATGAATTAAAAATATGGAAATATTCCAGAATAAAAGTAAGACTTATCTAAGGCTTCTTAGATCCATCTGTCTTCTCAAAGAAGTTTAGTTTCTTTCTTCACTTGAGAAATACCGGTATGAGCAACAACAAAAAATGATAACAAGAATGAAACAAATACCTAGCAAAATATGAGCAAGAAAGGATTCCATGCCTCTGCAGAGACAAGTATTTAGATTAATTTTTTTAATTCTGGAATTTGCAAAATAAATATTTATTGCTGCTGTAAGTTTCAAAAGAATTTCTATGTCTAAAATGTCTAAAAAAATTAAAAATGGGAATTTTATTAAAGAATAAAACTGTTTAAATGTTCAATCTGGACAAATTTTCCCAGCTCATTCCTTTAGTGATTGAGCTATATTTATAGGAAATGTCAGAACTGAAGGTGTCATGGAATCTGCATTTATGCAGATATTCTATTTTCTGCTACTCAAATATTCAGAAATTTAAATGACAAAGAACTATAGAAAACAATGTACCAAAGTTGTACATCATAAAATGGTGGTGTTGAGCTCAGTGAAACTTTTAGATGTAAAAAGTGTAAGAATTTAAAGCCATACCTTTGTTTTCAGATATCACCAGCAGGGAAATTAATTTATTTTTTAAATCTTGGAGGACCTGTCTAGCCATTAGACAGAACAACTAAATGGATCAACAAGAAGCTGCAAATGGGATTTTTCTGTAGCTTTGGTGTTATTGAAAATGGAATATAACTGCCAAAGCTATTGCTTGTGTTGTAGAACAAATTCTCTCCTGATGTAAAATGATACAATTCCATTGACTGCAATGACGTTACACCCAATTTATGTCAGAAAAAATATGTAGCTCTTTATCCATTTATCTATAAGCTGGTTGCTGTGACTTAATTTTAAATGAATTATGTTACTGTTCTTGGTCTGTGCCCTTGCAGCACTTTATTACATAGAAGGCTAGTTCAGCAGAAATAAATAAATATGTGATTTGCAGTCTCAGCAAATGTCCTAGCCAGGAACAATGGCATCTCTGCAGTGTTCCAGACTAATTGCCCCCAATTTTCTGCTCTAACCTTCATATGCAATACTATTCTCCTCGTTCTTTTTCCACCCAATCCTCATGTTCAGATTTTGTCCAGTGTCAGCAAGACTTTAACCATCAGCTCTTACGTATTCAAATTCCTTTTGAGTATAGCTTCCTCTATGTGATCCCCAGTGATCATAAGAAACATGTGTTACATTTAAGAAAGTGCATTAGTTAAGAAAAGGATATGTTTTAAATCTTTCCTTAAGCTCTTGCCTTGAATTTTCGTGTGTGATATTATACCCTAACATTTACGGTAACAAATGCTGTCATTATAATTGTGTCTTATGCTCACTAGCATATCATCATCCAATGTTTTTCTAATTTCACAGTCAAAACCTGCCATCAAATATCATAAGCAGTTTAACTGATATTAATACAAGTAGGAAGATTTTTGAGCTTATTTTAAGGCTGATTGGCAGCAACTTTCTGTCCAAAAACTGAATGCAGTAGCACTAAGTTAATGATAAGCATTAATAAATCATGCTTGAGGTAATTTTTTAGGTACTAAGGACCTTTTGATGATTAGTGAACATGTCTGAAAATTGTTCTGGTCACCTACTTAATAGCTTGTGGCTTTGGAAGGCATTAATCCAGAACATTGACTTCATTTTGTCATTAAGTCTTTTACATTATAGGAAGGTGTTTGTGAGGCCTATTGGATTCAGTGGTGTACAGGAAGCATGTAATTAAAGAAACTGTAAGTAGTTAGTTTCAGTTAGAAATAAGTAGTTAGTTCCCAGCTGCTTACTTTGGGAAGCACCTGCTGGATTTCACAGAATTGGTTCCCATAGTCCAGCTGCATTTCTGCTGAATAGTTCAACCAGGTGTGGAGCCATAATCTATGACTTTTGTGTGTTTATCCACTATGAATGACCATTGACCATATATAGGTAAAAAGTAAAATAAATGTCCACAAAACGCATGATATCTGTGAAATGGAACTGTGTTGTTTCTGAAATATTTTATTAAGTCTCATGTTAGAAAAAAAGCACTTTTTATATGCACATGCAGGTAAATATTCCTGATGGGACTTGCCAGGCTGGACTGGGGGAATTCTGTTCTCAGTTCCTACCTTTTGGATCATAAGTCTGTCTTCTTTACTGCACCATTAAACTGACTATAATGTATTTGCATGGTGGCTTATCTGACCTGGTGTTCTCCTTCTTGTGTCCCCTGTGGACACTTAAAAAAGAACCATTATGAAATAAGATTATCACTATGGAAAATTTTACTCCTAGTCTCATTTAGTTAGCACTGATATAACTTTTGATAAACTCAAGAGGAACAAAATAGAGTCTTGCATCATCTTTTTCATATTGTATGCAGTTCCTGTGTCTCTGGGGTGCTCCCAAACACAGAAGCAGAGTATAATGTTGTATTTCCTTTAGTCTTTGTGTTCAAGGTCTTGATAAGTCTTTTCAGGCCATATACTATGGGTAACCTTTTGTAGGCATATCTGGGTTCACCAGAACTGAAAAAAATTCCTAGATTTCTTTTCTGGGAGGGTGAATTTTGTAGATGCTTTTTCTCTCTAAAGCAGTTAAAAAAAAAAAAAAAAGATGATTCTATGATGTTTCTGAGAAATTCTTAAGTGTATTACATTTCCTTCAGAGAAAAATGTTTGTAAAATCAAAAAACCTATATTTTATTGTAGGTTGTTGATACTACATTATATAATTGTTCTAAATGTAGTCAAATGTATTTTAAAATAAAATTATATTGAAGTTTTAGACATGTCAAAGTATTCATGTTACTACTCTTGTACTTCAATTGATGTGACTCACACATTAAATATTGTCTTTGGCTTTACCTTAATGCTCTTCCTCTCCCTAGTGCTCACTAATGCATGTGTCCCTTCTTTCCTGCCTGTGCCCCACACCTGACTGCAGCAAATTCTGTTTCTTTTCAGTAAAACAACGGATACATTATTTGTGCTGTACAAATACGTTGGTGTAATGACCAGAATGAGTGAGGGATGAGAATACCTGTAGTGCAATAACCTGTATAAAAAACAGAGTCCTGATACACCCAGAACTATTTGGAAGCCTGACATTAAACAATTTTTGTAATGTTGCTACTGACTTCAGGACAGCTATTCTATATGTTTGCTCTACAGGAAATCATGCACATAAAAATGTTAACTTATAGAATCATAGAATCACAGAACAGTTTGGGCTGGAAAGATCCTTTAAAGACCATTTAATCCAATCCCCTGCAATGAGCCTTGACATTTTCAAACAGATCAGGTTGATCAGAACTCCATCCAAATATGCAATATTTATCTGAAGAACATGAAGAATCTTTTTTTTTTAAATCTGTACATTATTCTTTATTATAGATTTAAATATTACTATATGAAAAGTTTATTTTTTTCTATTATGGTAAAAAAAAAGTTTAAGAATATTTTTCTTTCATTGCACTTGTTATGAAGGTATGATATTTATACTTTAAGCTAGGATTGCCAAAATAACCCAACCACTTCATGCCAAATTTAGTAAGTTAGATCTATGGAAATTCTAGATGGAACAAAATAAATTTCCCTTCTTTCCCTACAAGGGAAGAAATTCCCTTGTTTTAGAACAATTTCAATTACAAGTTTTAAATATTTATTTCATTGATACAGGATGGTTCTTGTAAATTAATTGGAAAGAAAATGTTATTGCCCTTATATTCCAGTCAGTTTCCTCAAAACCTACCATTTCTGTCCACCCAGCTCTGACTAGAGATTCAAACATCCACTCACTGTAGGTCAAGTTCTGCATTTGGCTTTAAGCCTGGGACTCTCTTGACAGCCTCCTATGTAGAAGGAGAGTGTTGACCTTAATCTTTTCTGTATGTATGACACCAATATCAAGAGGGTTAATTTGTTACTCTGAAAGTGAGTGTGAACTTAGCCTGTCAAGTTTTTTTTGTCTGAACTCCTATAAATATCCTTAACATTAAGTATGAAATATGTGGCTGCCTTGGAACAGATACTTCATTTCTGCATTCAATCAGAAACTCCTTTTTGTTTACAGTTTTCCTGAGTTTTCTTGAGTGGCCAATTATACTGAATATATATTGAGCCTAGTACATGTTAAAAAATCCACCAAATTCTGTGCTGTTGCTTTATTTCCAGCACAGCTTAATTTGGCCCCTTGGCTCATGTATTCTTACAGGCTTTCTTAAGTAGCCTAACTCTCTTCCTCCTAGTGTAAGATTTATCTGCCCTAGTTCTGGCATTTTTCAATGAAAAAAAAATCTCTCTAACCTGCCCTATTCTTTCTTTACAGTCAATGAAGAGAAATGGATACCTCAAGGGAATGATTCTTCTCATCCTAAGATTGGTATCTAGGATAGGTCAGATGGATTGCTCTTTGGAGGTGCCAATTTCTTTCTAGTTACTATCAAGGGAACTTAGGGTGACTGGTTCAGTCTTATGTCTGTAACTTTTATATGCCTGAAGATATGTGACATAAATTTCTTATCATAACATTGTCTGAGGATGTGAATAATTAATTATCTTCAGAAAATATTACCTCGAATACAATAGTGTTTTGACTGAGGCACAAAATGTTGAAGATAATTCAGTGTACATATATTTGAAAGTTTTGTGCTGCTCTGGCAGAATATTGGGAGATTCGATGAAACAAGCTGAGTGAGCACTGGTGCATTACCTGTACTTCTGGACACGTGTAACCAGGATTTTATACAGAAAAATAAAGATTTAAATTATATTAATAGAATTAACCTCATTTAATGTTAGAAATCTACAGTAGAGACCTCTATATGTGTTGTAGCCTTTTTAGGCTCCTTTTCTAATCAAGAGATAGAAATAAGACCTTTCAAGGTACAATACTTCTGACCTATTTTAGGTGCTCACTTTAAAATGAGTTGAACAATGGTTCAAAAGTTTCTGATTTTCTTCACTGATTTCAAAGCAAGATTGGTGAGTGGAATGAATTCAAGTGCAGATATCAAACTTATTCTTCTGTTATTCATTAATGGATCACGAGGAGAAAATAGATTTTAACAGCTCCAAGGGGCCAAAAAGCTGTGCTGTGAAATCTGAAAACTGTTTAATGGTCCTCAGCCTTTTAGTGTTACATAATGTTAATTGTTCCTGTGACATTGGACAAATATTTATGGTTCAAATGGGACATTGACTGATAATAAAGTCAACTTCAGCTGTGTAAGGACAATTATTCCACACACTGTTACATATTACATATTTTTTTTAGAAAAGAGCTCTAGAACTAATTTGCAGTGATGATAGAAAATTAATAATAACATTCTGAGATTATTTTGTTAATATCTCAAGATTTTAAATATAGACACACATCATCACAAATGCTTCTATTTATAAAATGATTTTTGCATTTTTTGCATCATGGAGACTGGAAATGTTTTCTCTATGAAAGCTTTTTCCTTTTTCAGTGCTATAGGCATCTTCTTATTTTGTATGAGTTGTTGTTATATTTCGTCTCCCTAAATTTGAGGAATATATTGCTTTTATTGTTCTAAAATCCTTCATCAGCTTGAAATGGATGAGAACATTGGCATGACATTGTTTTTTGTTCTTTATTTGAAGTTCATATAGATATATAAATATACTTAGGAATAAAATATTTTCCTTTTTATCTCATGCAAGAATATAGCTGTGTGATCCTTTAAGTAATTTTACATTCTATTTTCAGATATCTTCCTTTTATTTTTATATACTGTTCCCACAACCAATTGCCCAGCCTCTTTCAAGTCAGCTTATAGACTTCTCTCTCACAATGTCTTTATTTCTATTAAGTCATCAACAATTTTAATCATGTCTGTATTTATATATGTGCTAAGAAAACTCTGTCAAGACAGAAAAACATTATGAGAAAAGTAAATCATAAATAAAGCAGTGACTTTATTATTTTTAGAGTGGGACTAGGATATTTTTTTTGTGTTTGAGTATTAATTTATAAATAGGATATTCTTTTGTTTTGAGGAGTGCAAAGCAACCTTGCTTTTCATAGTCTACAAATTGCTGCATCTAGGCTCTAGTAATACAATAAATAACAATAATATGACATTAAGAGAGAGTATGGTCTAGGGTCACTTGTGAGGTCCAGTGTCATTCACTAAATGAAAGTGATTGAGAGTCTGTTAAACAGGGTGACATATGAGAGCTCAACATTTCTCCACTTTACTAATTTTTCAGAAAAAAAGATTCCAAGAGACAAGAAAAGATTTTCCACAATACAAAACAATGTGGAGAGGATTATACAAACCACTGAGTAATTTTTATTTTAATCCCTCTCTGTTATTTATATCACTCCACTGGAGCCTTACAGACAAGTTACAAAAAAATTACATGACCAGCAATCTGTGGAAAATGCAATCAAATATTTTCTTATTTTCGCTTGGAAGAACGTTAGACCACCGGGTAGAATGAAACTGCAGGATAGGACAGTAATTTTTATCCATTTGTATTTTTTTTTTTTTGTATACCTGGAGATTAAGAAACGACTGATGTGGTGCAAATTAGGAAGAGTGAACATCACAAAAACTGCCACCATATGTGGATATGTATCCCCAAAGCACACAGTTCATCACTTGTTTACTCTAGTTTGATGCCTTAAATTTGACTTGAAAAATTTCATAGATGGGCACAGAGCACAGTAGAAGTGGCCCTAGGGAGTGAGGTGAGCAGCACTCACCTCTGCTACACCATGGCTTGGGCTGGTGACACAGGCACCTCATACAAGCCTGGCCTCACAGCCAGGCTCACAGCATTCCTGAAGTGCACACAGAGCATGGACCTTCTCTGGAGAGTAACAGCTGTGGGCACTGAAATGCAGGGCTGGAGGAAAGGTGTCCCTTTCCTCTTTACTCAGCCAATTAGCTTCCAGTTCAGACAATTTGCAGTTTAGGTAGGAAATGAGAAACTTGATGTCAGTCTTTTTCCCTGCTTAGTATTTATACCTGTGCCTTTCTCCTGCTCCAACTTTCTGGCAAGGGAAAAGCCCCAGCAGTTTGCCTTTTCAGGGATGTTTCCTGCTCTTGCACCCTAACCAAAGTACAAAAAGATGTGGAATTCCTGGAACCAAATGGAGGCAATTTAGAAAGCTGGACTCTCAGATAAGTGAATAGTCACTGATAAAAAGAAATCAGATTTCAATCATTATGCCTTGAGTTGTTTATGTGTTTCACACTGTGTGGTGATTAGAAAATCAGAAGCAGGCTGGTGAGGACCAGCACCTGATTTCCTCCACACCCAAGCAGAGGACACTCAGAATCTGAATGTCAAGTGATCTTTCTCTCCTGTTCTCACTTGCCACAATTCTTGAATTCTTTTTCATATACTCAAACAGCTACACATAAAAGCCAAACTTTGCACTCAAGTAGAGTGTGTATGAATTTCTTCCAGGTGAGTTTCAAACCCAGCACAGACCCTTTACCGGGCAAGTGCACATAGCTACTAGGGTAGTGTATCTAGTCAGAGACCATCACTGACATATGCTCTTTAACAAATACAGGCCTGCTCAGATAAGCCTTCAAACTCTCAGGAATGGACCTAAACTGTTATTCTAGATTGAAAGAGGCTTCTTCTCTCTGAGAAGTGACTTCTGTATACAGATGTATGCATGGAGTGTTACCTATTGACTAGCTTTATGCAGCTCCCTTATGACTGCAAAATAGTTTTGTAGATCATCTTTCTCAGGCTGTGTTTAGTCATTTCACAAGAGTCTGAGAAGGTGCTTGAGTTAGGATCTGTGAGCCACTCGGTTAAAGCAAGCTGTCTGTATCTGGCATGAGGTGAGGTCAGTAGGGTCAGGTTATCATGTTCACAGAATTATTGAATATTCTGAATTGGAAGGGATCCATCCCTCAATGATCCTCAGGGATCATTGAGTCCAACTTTTAGCTCTGCAAAAGACATCCAAAGAGTCACACCATGTGCCTGAGAGCACTGTCCAAACGTCTTGAACCCTGTCAATCTTGGTGCTGTGATCACTTTCCTGGGAAGCCTCTTCCAATGCCCAACCAATATCTGGGTAAAGAATCTTTCCTGATATCAAACTTAAACCTCCTCCTATAGAGCTTCAGGCCAGTCAATGTGGTCCTTTCACTGGTCACCAGAAAGAGATCAGCATCTGCCCCTCCCCTTCCCCTCATGATGATGTTGTAACTGTAATGAGGTTTCCCCTCAGTCTCCTCTTCTCCAGGCTGAACAGATCAAGTGACCTCAGCTGCTCCTCATACAGCTTCCCCTCAAGGTCCTTCACCATCTTTGTTTCCCTCCTTTGGACACTCTAACAGCTTTATGTCTTTCTTATGTTGTGGCACCCAAAACTGCCCCTGGAACTCAAGGTGAGGTCGCCCTAGTGCAGAGTAGAATAGGAAAATCCCCTCTCTTGCCTGGCTGGCCATGCTATGTCTGATTCACCCCAGCATGCTGCTGACCCTCCTGGATCCAGGGCACTGCTGACTCATGTTCAACTTGCCATTGACAGGGACCGACCTTGCTGGTCATAGATATTATATAGGTACTAATGAGCATTGCACTGGTGCTTTACATTCCTGTAAACAACTATGTCTCTTTCTTCCTATCTTTGCAGCACTGACACCTCAAGGGTTACAAGCACAAATTTCCTGAAGGGGGCAAACACTCAAATAATACTAGGATTAATGTCAACCGTAATTACTTCATGTATATGTGTGTATATATATGAAGTGTATGTGTGTATGTGTCCAGTGACTCCTCAATCTACTAATTATGATTGCAGTACAGTTCTAGGACTCCATATAGTCTGCTGCACCATCCATAATTGAGTTAAAGAAAAATAAAACTCTTTTTTACTTTATCAGCTTGATAATAATACAGGGTTTAATAGACCTCACTGCAGCAGAATTTCTAATACTGAAATAAAAAGTGAATAGTCAGGGATCTTAAATTTTCTGTTAATAGATCTTAATGAATCACCCTGAAATAGCTGGCTCAAACAAGTCAGAACACTGTCAGCTGGGTCAGTTTGCCAAGAATCCATTTCTCTTCTAAGAGATAAATGAGGTTCCTCAGTGTGGAGAATGCAGAGTGCTAGTGTTATGCCCTTTTATTTTAGAGTTGATTTATTCCAGTTGTAATGAAAGGTCACAAATTTCAGTGTTACTTTTTTGCTTCCTTCAAGTCTTACAAATTAAATTTTCTTGAATAAGGATAATACGACATCTGAGAGTACACTTGGTGTCAGTCAGTTCTCCTACCATTATCTTTGTGATCAAATGACCATTATTAAGATATATTTTAATTTTTTGTCATTAATAATATCTGTATTCTAAAGTCCCATCTAGTGTCTAGTGAGTTAATACAAAACTTCTGGATCACTTCACGGTATTTTGAATCAATCCCTGTGTTACCTATCACCCCTAATATTTCTCAACATGCCCCTTGTATGTTGACCTTATCATGTCAATGAATTCCTAGGGAAAAAGAGGCAATAAGTGTCTATCTGCCAGCCAGGTGACACTGGCTGGTATGACATTGTATTCTGCAAATGCCATTTGGTCTTAACTTTGGAACAAAATCAAATTCAAATGCTAGTTGATAATTAAAATTTTCAATGTTGGAATGCCACATAAGGAAGAACTTATTAAGAATACATAATCAAGTTGTATTCTTTATCCTGAAGAATGGAATTATAGATTGTGATAATGAATGTGATAGGAGATAGGTTATAAAACCAGCTTCATAGCTATGAAAGAAAGGAGATCAGAAGGATCATATAAATTATGCTCTTATTTAACTTAATGGTGACAAGCAGAAGAAAGGGTTGGGGATAGGAAATCCCAGAAGTGAAGGACTGATAGAATTTCAAAAAACTTTATTATAATAAAAAAAATCTGGACTAAGGCTTAGTGTTAGATAAACCATGTAAGACATAATAGTCTTCAGAATAATGGGGAAAAAGAAGATGCTGTAAGAAAGATATAAGGTGGAAAATTTCCACTTGCATCTTAAACAAATACGAAGCTTTTTCCTAAAGTACAGAATCCCGTGATAGGGCACTGTGTTCAGGATAATTAGATTCATTCTTATCTGTGATTCTAGATATCCTGAGATGAGTTTTTTCTTGAGATGTTTTTTGAAGTCTGTAGAAGAGTGATAACGGAAATTGCAATTACAATGTTTTTAAGCATTGTTTGATCAAGGTATGAGAAGAACGCAATAAAAGTTAGCAGCCACAGAGCTGAAACCGTGAAACTGTGACTTTTTTGCACAGGCTGCAGATCCAGTGAATAAGGGAAAAGATAATCAAATATCACAGATATCTTAAGTACAGTGATAGCACTTTAGAGAACAATTTTCCAAAATTAATTTTGAATATTTGAAATTACCTGTTGCTGGGTTTGCTATGTATATCATTAGAAATACATGCTAAATCTTCACTTCAACATTTCTTTGTTCAGTTAAAGACTGTTCTTTGTGTTCAGTTCACTGACTTTAATAAATTCAGTTCTTCCTCAATTTTAGTTAACTTCTGACTTTCAGACTGTCTTGTTCCTCCTCAGCTTTTTCTTCTTTAGACTAAAACAGAGAAAAAAGCATTTTTTGTCATAAGATACACCATTTGGGTGTCATCCTTGATTTTCCTCTCTCAGACTACCACCAGTTAGACCACCTTATTGCTCCTAACCAGGGTTGTATCAATGTAGTTCTTATTACTATAACAAACAAATGACAGTAACAGGACAATTTTCTAAGGTCACTGTTAGTGAAACTTGTGCAACTCTTGCTAAAAGTCTTTCCCTTTCTCAACTCTTTCTAATAACCCTAAAGAGTACACATAGCCTTATTTATTTCTTTAAATTTTATGATGTTCATAGTTCATTTATGCATTGTTTGAAATAAGGCCCAAATTCTGACATTGAGTCATCTTCTTGGAACAAGGAAACACTTAAAACTTCTTTTGTTCACAATATGCAGAAATTCAAAATCCATTTCATGCAAGTGAAGTCAAAATCCAGCATTTTAACTGGAACTGTGCCCTTTACTATAATATTCATAGCTTTTTATTATTTTTAATATAATTCCTTCTGTTAGAATTTGGCTTAAAAATGTAAGTTATTTAACAGATATAATTAGGTTGCTAAGCATTAACAGTTAATTATCATATTAATAAACAGTTATTACTCCTGTTCTATACTGAACCATGCCAAAGCAGCATTATTATGTATGCATTGCTCTTAGGCAACGTAATTGTCCTTAAGGGAAATCATTACAATTTAAATGAAATTGGGAGCTACTGGTTAGGGATGGCTGTAGGGCATGCACAGTACATACTAAGCAAAGAACTGTAATTTCCCCAAATCACATCTTTTCAGTAATTTCACATCACACAGTTATCTGTGTTTAGTTAAGACAAAACCAGTTTATTTTTGCCTTGCAATTTTACAAGGCCATTATTTAACTAAGGACAAATCCCTAAAAGGAAGGTAATGCAGAGTCACTACATCTTAGATTTAAATACGGGTTAGTAAACTATTACCACGACCACTCTGACCATGATTTAAAAGTTCTTGTATTTCAGACTATATTCGAAGGAATGGATTTGTTGTGGCACTAGCACATGCTGCCCAAGCAATGTGAAGCATAGACTTAAGGCTAGATGTACCCCAAATAACATCCAATGTAAAATATATCTCAAAAATGTGTCTCTTTTTGCTGACTAGAGTTTTGCTTGCTTTTGCATGTTCTTTGTGTTTAAAAGATACACTAAGTGATCTCCTCAATGACATTTTTTGTCATATGAAGGTTAATTGTTTGACTTAATCTCTTTGACATCTGTTAGAATACAAGGAATTTGAACATTAGTTCCTGGTATTTTCTTAGACTGATAACTAATTAATGTTTTACACTGCCATAAACATTTCCTTAGTTTAAGTAAATGACTCACATTTACAAAAAGGTTATATCATGCGTGGGTGCTGAGGAGTTTTCAGATGAATTAGTCAAAAACTTAATATTAACTTTATTAATAAGCATTATTTGATAAATGTGACACATAGCAAATGATGTGGATCATAAAGTACTATAACAGAAAACAATCCCTAGCCTGTCAGAAGCAAGACATTAAAATTTTGGGGTTTTTTTTTTTGCAAAATGAATGTCAAAATAGCTAAGAAAATTCCTCTAACACATATTAGCAAAAAAAAGTCTGCCTTATGTTTGATTTTTCATACAGTTTGAACACTTTTCCTTTCTAATATATTAGGCTAAATTAGAAGTGACTCATCAGTACCCAGTTGAATTGTGTCAATGTAAAAACAGCGATAGAGATCAAGATCAATACACACAAATTGAAACCAAGCATCTTTGAAAAGGAGCTCTTTGTCCTGTCTTTAACTTAAGATTTTAAAGGTGAAATTCTTCCTTCCTTGTCCCCAGTGTCAGCCAGGAATACTGCTTTGAGTCCTTGACATAAACAAGAACAGAGTCTGACCTCCTTTCTGCAGAGGCTGCTACTACCTGCATCAGAAGAATAAGCTTATGTGACTTTCTGAATCTATACTTACATTGCTTTTAAGAAACATCAAAAATAACTTTTTTAATATTGAGAGCTTCTGTCAGTAGCATCCATTATTTCCAGCTTTATTGGCATGTGAAGCCTATAATTTATTACTAGAATGTGAATGTATGACCTTACACAATAGTCTCACTGTTCCTGGGTTTTATCTTGTGCAGTTGGATTGCCTGTAAAGGAAAGTCAACAAGACTGTCAGGGAGGGGTTATGGCATTGCCATAGTTGGCATGAGGTAGGGAGAAAATCTTCTGATTAGATATGTGCCACTGCCAAAAAAGCCAGCTGAAGTGGGTTCAGCTCACTGCTCTGAAATAGACAATAGGCTCCTGGCTGTAGAGTTGCAATCACTCTGATACTCATTGTGCTACCAAAATGCTTTAGGGACTGACAGAGAATATGTGCAGTTTATACCACAGGTTCTGAGGCCTTTTGGCCACCACATTCCCAATTAAGTACAAAAATCCAGGGTTGGAGATAAATTCCAGATTTGTTTGCATAAAATTTGAAGATAAACCAAAGAGCTGAGCAATAAAATCTAGTCATGCAGCTAAATACCACTAGAGCTGCTTGATGAGATTTGATCCAAGATTTTATTCCAGAAGGAATATCACATTTTTATCCCATTCCTTAGCAGCATATATGGCTCATGTGCATCTGTTTATGGTCTCCCACTTGATGTTATAATAATTATTATAATTAATAATTGTTATAATAATGTCTTTAAACTGAATGACATGGCAGTACTATAAGACAATGTTCAGATAAGTTGGAAATGCTTCATTTGAAGCCAGAAAACTCTAATAGGTAACCTTGGCAAATAAGCATAATTTTGCTTGATCCTCTGGAAGAACAAGAGGTCATCTTGTGAAAAATGCAGGCTACCAATACTGGCCAATAAATTAAGGGAGATACAAGGAAGGATGAGTGATGAATAATGGCTGAATAGGAAAAACTTTTCATGATAATGAGAGAATATCTGTTGTCAAAACATCCTGAGGCGGAAATGTTAGATAACACTGGTCTATTATTTGCCATTATGGATCAATCTTCCCCTCCCATTATTTTAACTTTCAGGTCAAGTTACTGATCTTTCTAAAGTGGGAATTGTTACCAATGATACAGTATTTTGCTTATCTGACCTAGTCAGTCAAGATAATTTCCCCCAGTTTTCCAGATAGATCTTGACCTAATATTTCTATTTGATTTACAGGAAATATCCCTAACTAAATAACCCTACAAGAAGTATTTTATAAGCAACAACCCCTGACAAGAGGTAGCATTAGTAGAAGGGTAGTATTTGTGTGGAACAGCATATCCTTTTTTTCTCTGGAGGAATGTTACAGTGCTTCTTGTTTCCTGTAATAATGCATCACATCATATTTGGGACATTATTACCAGTCTTTCATAGGAGCACCTGCATGAAGATTGTACATTATCAATTATCGTTGGTTTTGGTATTATTAATGTAGAGTTTTTTTCTTCTCTACAAAAATATGAGTCAAAGGATCACCTCAGGAATTAATAATGACTGTTACCAGACAGCTTCCAAAAATCTGAGTGTGAATATACT
Source organism: Passer domesticus (assembly GCF_036417665.1). Classification (NCBI taxonomy): domain Eukaryota; kingdom Metazoa; phylum Chordata; class Aves; order Passeriformes; family Passeridae; genus Passer; species Passer domesticus. Next base: position 54,172,563 of record NC_087475.1, on the reverse strand, counting down.
TATTAACTGGTTTTAGTGAATGTAAGTTTAGACTAAGCTGTACCAATCAGCAAACAGTACAGATATATTTCTTTTAACCCCAAAAGTAACTAAAGAAAAATACTACCAACAATAAAATTAATTAACATTTCATCAGATGAATGCTATGGGACACTGTATGCACAAATCATCATCTGTGACTTTTCTGAAAAGGTATAAAAGGTAGGTTATGATATTAACTCTGAATCCATGATTGACTGCAAATATAATGGATTTTCTTCCTTTAAATGTCATCAGGAACACTTAATTTCTTTGAGAAGTAGACATCCTTAATATAAGTCTAACCAATATTTCTCGTTTCTTTTTTCTGCATTTGTATTTGCATTATAAGACATTAAAATTATAATATTGATAATATTTCTTTAATATTAATTGAATTTTAGAATGCTTTTATTTTGCAATCTAATAATTTCTTTTACATTTAAGGGGTTTTTGCGTGGCTAATACTATAATATTTCAGAGAGTTTATTCTGCATAAAAATTTCCATGCAAAGCCTTATTTTTCTAGTTCTTTAATTTTAGAATCCTAAAAAGTATTCTTTTTTTTTAGATAGTGGAATTTCTACTGTATCTGAAGGAAGCCATGTAGTGGGTATTTGTGTCAGTCCTAAACATCAAAGCTCTTCGTAGACTTCTAAAAAAAGTCTTTCAATTTTTCTTTCTAAAAGGTGAGAAAGCAGGAAAAGAGGAGAGAGAAACTTTGTATGCCAATGTAGCTGAGACCCATCCACAGGATCAGAAAGCAGTTGATTGAAATCTGGTTTCAAACTCCACTAGGACGTAATTGTGAGAGACAGAACTGTGCACCTGCTGTGACCAAGGATTGATGGGGCAGGGGGAGGCCTCACACCTGTTACCTGGCAGAAACCGTTCTCAGACAAAAAACCTATTGCCAATGGGGCTTTTCTGTGGAGAACTGAGTATATACAATAATCATTTGTGTTGTAGAATTGATCATATATAATGCTGCAACATATTAACGAGCACCATTAAAGTACATCACACTGAATGAAAAGAGTGGAACATTTTGAATTTGAAAATGGCATGAACTAGTTTAGTTAATATTTAGAGATGTATTTGTTGGCCAGTGAACACCATACACTTTTAGCTCCTATATTGCTCCTAGTGTTTTGCCAGGTTTGGAGGAGCAGGGTGATGTGCTGGTAAAGGCATGTGCCATGGAAGAAGTTGAGAATAAGCAAGGAGAATTCTTCAAAAGGGAGGAGACAGAATTACAAAAACAAGTTTCTGTATGGTATAGAAACTAAGGAAACATGGAAACTAAGCAGTTAACCTGAGAAACCAGAACAAGAAGGGGCATTCCAACACATCCCTGTTATAAGAAACATAAGACAAAACCTTCAAAATTAAATTGCATTTATGAAGATTTCCTTCCTTCCTTCCTTCCTTCCTTCCTTCCTTCCTTCCTTCCTTCCTTCCTTCCTTCCTTCCTTCCTTCCTTCCTTCCTTCCTTCCTTCCTTCCTTCCTTCCTTCCTTCCTTCCTTCCTTCCTTCCTTCCTTCCTTCCTTCCTTCCTTCCTTCCTTCCTTCCTTCCTTCCTTCCTTCCTTCCTTCCTTCCTTCCTTCCTTCCTTCCTTCCTTCCTTCCTTCCTTCCTTCCTTCCTTCCTTCCTTCCTTCCTTCCTTCCTTCCTTCCTTCCTTCCTTCCTTCCCTCCTTCCCTTTTCAGAGCAGCTGTCAGAAATCAACCCACTGTATGCTTGAATGACTCTCTGAGTCATCAATGAGTTTAGTGTGCAGCAGGAGAAAGATGATACTGGAACAAAATGTTCCGGTGTGTATTTGTGTAGTGTCTAGCATAATGGGTCTCTGCTCCTGACTGAGGCCTCTGGGCATTCCAGTGATGTAAATATTAACTAATAATAATAAAAGGACAAGCACTTTATTTCCATCCATGTGGCCATCTGTTGTGTAGTCTGAATCAATACCAAGTATATGTTCAGCTTCATTTACTTTTCTCTAAGCAGTACACTTCATTTGCTGCAAAAAGCCCAACAGTTTGAAAAGCTTCCGGTAAATTTTTAGCATTGAAAGACATTGTCACTGGTTTTTAAATATTCTTGCTAATCAACTGTAGATGTAGGCTGGGATTAGAAATAACATATTGATTTGGGGCAACAAAGATGATTGGGGAACAGGAGCATGTCTCTTATGAGGAAAGGCTGAAGGAGCTGGGCCTGTTCACTCTCAAGAAGAGATGCCTGAGACCAGACCTCATCAATGTCTATCAGTATCTGAAGGGAGGGTATCCAGAGGATGTTGCCAGGCTCTGCCCAGTGTTGCCAAGCAATAGGACAAGACACAATGAGCAGAAACTGCTGCACAGGAAGTTCCACCTGAATGCAAAGAAGAATTTTCACTGTGTGGGTGACCGTGGACTGGAACAGGTATTTCAGAGAAGTGGTGGAGTCCCCCTCACTGGAGATATTCAAGAACCATGTGAACACAATTCTGTGCCATGTACTCTAGGATGACCCTGCTTGAGCAGGGAGGTTGGACCAGATGATCCACTGTGGTGCCTTCTAATCTGAAGCATTCTGTGACACAGATGCTGTGTGCTGCAATAAAAAATATAAATAATGATAATTTTCATAGATGCTCTTTGCAAAGAAGATGCAAGACTACTTACACAGTAAATAGAAGAATTTTTCATAGATGATGTGCCATAACTAATGTAGATTTTGCTTTCTTATTTTTACAATGTAATAATAAAGTTCAGTGCTCAGTAATTAGTAGTGGGTTTGGAAAGACAGAGGAGACTATCAAACTGGCAATGGCTGCTTGCTAAGCCATTGCTCTTCTCAAACAAGTGTCTGAAACAGTTCTCACATTTCTTCAGGTACATGACCTGAATTTTTTCTCCAAATAGTAAAGATGCTGATGCCTTGAGGTCACAGGAGCATGACAGACTGTGAATACAGCCAATGTGCTGTACAGGAGGCTAGATTTAAACAGTCTTGGCATTAAACTTTGCTCAGAGAATAGAGATCTACCCCTGGACACCTAATGTGTAGATATGAATCATAGAATCAAAGAATGGTTTGGATCGCAAGAGATCTTAATGACAATCTATTTCCAATCCCTCTGTCATGGCTGGAATGCCTTCCACCAGACCACATTGCTCTGAGCCCCCTCCAACCTCGCCTTGAACACTTCCAGAAATGACATACCCACTAATTCTCTGGGCAAGCTGTTCCAATACCTCATTGCCTTCTTGACAATGACAAGACATCCTTCCTAACATCTAATCTTAATCTCTCCTCTCTTAGTTTAAAACAATTCTCTTGTCCTGTCTCTAGCTACGTATATAAAAAACTGGCCTTTGTGATCTTCGATTTTTGCATCCATCTATTTCACATTACTATTACAATATGGATTCAAACATGACCAATGAAGACTGGAAAAAATTAAATAATGGAAAGAATAATGCATTGCTAGGAAGTTATATGGATACATCTAAACTTAAAACAAGCAAAGAAACTTGTGTTTTAGCATGCCCAAATGTGTGGCCACAGACTGAATAAACTGGAAAGTAAATAATAATATTCCAGGACTATGTGACTGTGGAAATATAAATTCAATTATTGGAGTATTCATTAGCTATATGTAAACTCCCATTAAGACATGTGAAGTGGAAGTACTGGTATGAATATTGCATATACAAGCAGAAAAACACTGAGCTGGTGTTGGAACTTCATTCAGCAATGATGGAGTAGCTGGTAAAGTTCTGTCACTTCAAAGTGTTCACTTTTCAGAGGAGAGTTGATCACAGTGACTTTATATGATAGCTTGTTCAAATATTTTAAAAAAAGCAGAAAGATCTTTGTAATATTCTCTAAATGAAATCACTGTTGACTCCAGGTAAGAAAGAAAGTTAGAAATGGGTGGAAATGGTTGACTTTTGTGTACAGTCTCCATTATGAATGATACAGCAAAAATAGACATACTAGAAGGAGTTCTATAGCCATGTATATTTTATTTCTTAATGGGAAAGTCAAATTTCTTTTGACTTGTATGTCTAATTTATCTGTTACAGATTTCCCCTCCTATGTGTGTGGTCAGAAATTTTTCTCAAACGATTGGCCAAGTAGGTGCTTTCTAAGACAGCTTCTCATTACTTTCTCATTTAAGGTAGACTCATGTAAGGGCAGAGTAGATTTATTGTACTGTAGGGGACGAAACCGGTGAATTAATAGACATTTCATGTTATTAATTTGTATGGAGAAAGCACAAAAATTATTCATAATGTCCTGTAAATTAGAGCCCTTTCCATTAAAGTCACTTGGAATACTTTTTACTTGCTTTCATTCTGCTAATGCATAAAGAAACTGTAAATTGGTGCAGTTATTATGTCAGGAGGCAAGAACATCTAAGTTGTAGTAAGTTTGGATCCTGACTGTATTGTCCTCAGGGTCCCTGGTGTGCAAACTCATGCAAATCAGCTTTCTCCTGCCTGCTTTAAAGGAAATTCAGGAAATTCACTATTGTGTATCTTTACAAATCATGCTTTTTTTTTTTTAATTTTTTTTTTTTTTTTGGTACAAGGCTTAAACTGGCATAACTTTCTAACATATCACATATAAGAAATTTCAGAGGTTCATACCTCTTAGTCATCTTACCAAACTTAACACAGGCCATGGGACTCTTAGAACTAATTTGTGATTCAGATGGAATAGATGCAAATTAAGGATTTAAGTGACAGTAATTTTTGATGATTTTCAGCCCCTTGAACCCTTTCGCAATGAAAATGAAATGTCCAGAATTAAACTCTGACAACACAGCTTTCTTCCCTTAGTTAGCTCTCCTGAATTTTCAAGTGTCTGTAAACTATGTACTGGAACATAGGTTCTAAAAGAAAAAAATATGCAGTTACATTTTAAAATTTCCAATGAGAAAATAAAGCATAAAAATAAAGCCTGGGAAAAATTAATATTTAAAACATTACTGGTTTCCATCCAACAGAACTTAAGGACAAGTCAGCGAGAGTAGGTGTAAGAGAATTTGATTTATCTTCACACGCCTTTTTACAGCTTGACCTGTAATTACCATGTAAATTCTCTTGAATTTCTCTGGTAAAGGATGAAAAATAGCTATTATCATGCTGAAGGACTTTTTTTCTTTTTTTCAGTTCACAGTCAAAACAATTCCAGGATGAATGAAAGAAGGAAAATTAGCTCAAAACTTAAAGGGTAGATTTTTGCCTTCTACTGTTCTTTTGCATTGGTATGGGTATGAATTTTACCCACTGGCAACATGAATGATTGAATTTAATTGGAGCATAATTTATTAAATGAATTATTTTGCCAGAATTTTAAGTGTTCTGGGAAGGTTGTTTTTCTAAACCCAGAGAAAAGGCAGAAGAATTGGAATTATGCTCACATCTCCAGCCAGAGCAGTTAGCACTGAAAAGCATCTACAGCCCAAACTTTGGAATGGGGTATTTTATGTTTGTCTGCTGCCAAGGTGGCCTATTCTGATGTCACATCTTGACAGCTATCATTTAAGATGGACAAGGGGCAAGGAGCATCTGTTGTTTATAAAATACAGTAACTGCAGTAGGGAACGACTTTGGGAACAGCATGAAAAGCAAATATCACTACAGAGATAGCAGAAGGGGAGACCTTGCTTTAGAATAGGTATTCAGCAGGGTAATACTGAAGATACTTAGGGAAAAGGCTGCGGAATATGGCTATGAATCAAACAAAACACAAATCCAAAATAAATGCAAAACATGCTGCTAGCAGGGAAAAAGACATGTAGTATTTGCCTTATGAATAAGAATATGTTATGAAAAAAATCAGTGGTTTTGAGAAAGTTCACACATTTTTTTTCTCGTTGTAGCCATCACAGGGTATGTCTGGATTTATGATATGAAAGAAAAGAGGTTTTCTACCAGGTCAAACTGTTCAGATTTCCCACTTGATTAGTATAGATGTTGATGATTACAATTTGAATAAAGCTCATTAAAGAAAAGCTTCAGTGAAACTAGGATAAATACAGCGTACTGCAGGCTTGACTTGCTGGCTTGACCTCAGACCTGCCTTTTAAGTGTAGACCTGCCCAGAAACTCCTGGGCTATGTCTGACACTTCTTGCTGTATGTGGACCTGATCCTATCCTGGGCTTGCTTATGATTTCCCTTGGATTTGACCTTGGATGTTCCCCATGCCTATAAACTTGTCTGGGGATCTGGACTCTGGGCTAACCATGATTATCATCACCATTTCTGCTGGTCTAAAACCAGGCATTTCTAAATTTGGAGAGTATGGGTATGATTAAAAAAAAAAAAGAATTCTACTGCAGTGATAACCTGCCTGCAAGTCTCTCAAGAGAAGATATTGAAGTGATAAGGATAGAATAAAAGACATTAAAAGAAAGGGGAACCAAGTCTCAACACTTCAAAGTTGCAAGTAGAGCTACAAAAAGGAACTGAGCAACAGCTAGAGCCCTTGTCAGCACATCACGTGGCAGCAGCAGCAGCAGCAGCAGCAGCAGCTGCCTTCTGTCCGTACAATTGTTTCCAATGAAAGCCTCAGCCCCTTGCCCTTTTACTAATCTTGTGTCCATCAGCTGCACATATTCATATTTAGGTTTACAGTGAATCTGTCACTGAATTTGGAATATGAGGAAAATAAAGTTTGAGTCCTCTTTACAGATGCTGTTAAAGAAAAATTAAACCTAAGGCATCAATGTTAACAAAAAAGCAGGGCTATGCATGAGCCATTTCTCCTTTATGGTCAAGCACAGTTGCAACAGTTGGATAAATTCAACCTTGTTCATGCTTGAATGAATCCATGTGCAAGACAAATGAGTGATCAATGGGTTCAGCATGATGCAGAAGAATCATAGGATTGAAAAGCAGTAGATCTGGTAAACACTGTAACACCTCAATAGTCTTCAATGGAGAGCCTCATCATAATCATAAAATATTGTAGGAAGGGCTTTAATTGCTGTTTTGATCATTCCTGCTGAAACCAGCTTTTGGAGAAAAAATATGCAAAAATGCAGTAAAGCACTTGGAAATGAGAGGAGGGAGAGCTTAGGAGAGCTCTGCCAAAGGCCTGTCACATTTGCTAGGAAAAATACAGGCCACACCTCTTAAACTACTGGCCAAGGGGTGAGGCTGATGTCTATGCTGCTATAGATAGCTTTTTACATGTAAGGTTGCTCAGTGTGTGTCTGTGTGAGTGCGTTAGAGAAAAAGAAGGAAAATAGACACATCAGAACTTATGCCAACACATTAAAAACTTTCCAGAGGAAACTGGCTCAAGAAATTTTTATCAGGCCTGTTTCTTTTAATGTTGGTATGAAGAAGGGTTTTTTTTTGATGTATGGGCAGAATTAGGTTCAAATTTTTTGTTGATTCAATTTCCCGTTCTAGAAGACTACCCTACCAAACAGAATATAGCTATTACATTTCTTCTTGTTCTACTTACAATACTTGCAGACATTCTGGTGAAAACTTTGTACTAAAAGTCTGTTTAGTGTTCAGACAGCAAATATATGAGAGAGTAAATTATGAATTTTTAATCTAAGGTATTTGAACCAGATATATGACTTCATTTACATTTGTCAATTAATTGAATTAAAATTTTGTCCAAAAAATATTACTACTTTTGAATAAATACTTCAAATGAAGTATTTAAAATCCATGTAATTGAGAGAAAATATGTGGTGAAAAATCACAGGGAATGAACATAGTTGATAAAGTATTAAGATACTTGTGAGCATTTGATACATAGTAAAGAGGCTAATTGTTATTAAATTGTTCATTGTGAATAATTTGTTCTTCTACACTCCCCAAATCACTTTTATTTTGATCTAACCATGTAGAGCCAACTACAATTATTTGATTTTAGCGATAAGCATTGAAATAACAGTGATGTCAACTTAGAAATAGGAATTTTATGTTGCTTAGGGCATGGCCAGGAAAAAGAGACCTTCTCTATTTAGCACAAAGATGCAGAGACTATGCTGCATTCAAAACAACCAAAAAAATCCCCCCCAAACAAAAAAACAAACAAAAAAACCCCCCACCAAAACAAAACAAAACAAAAAACCACCAAAAAGAACCAGAAAAAAAAACCCTAGAGATTTTTTTCATTGTGAAGGTCATTTTCTACCTAATATATTAAAGAATGGATGGAAAAAAGTTTGAATATACATTAGCAAGGCAAGGAGAAAAAATATAGTGACAACGTAGTGAAACATTAGAAGGTTAAAAAACAAATCCAGAAAGCTCTCTCTTACATTGGTATAAAACATTGTAAGTGACAATAGTCACTATTTTCTTGCATTCCTATTCCCTTCTCAACTTTGATACCTTCTCTGAAAGGATTAAACTTTGCCTTGTGTTATCATGGAGAAGAAATCACTTAGTATTTAAGTAAGACTGAACCAAGATGAAATGGATACACATTGAAAGGATAATAAGCTATTACCTATTCCAAGTACTTTTTCCCCAGGTACACAGGGGAATACACGCTCCTAAATTTCTCTTAGCTTGAATGTTTCCACTCTGCCCACTGTGAGTGCATCTCTGGTGTTAATCAGTTTCAATTCCAAGCTCCCCCTGGTGAGGTTGGAACCCTGAGGTTCTCTGCCGCTGCAGATTGCATGAATGGTAATTCACGCTACAGCTCACAACGCTTCAAGCAGCTAACCTGCAAACATATACAGAATTTTTCTTTTTTTAATGCTGTGGTAGACAAGAGTGAAACAGGTTTGCTTCCTCCCTTCAATATTATCCCAACCTCATACATGCCTTAACTATACACCTCTGGGCATGCAATACATGGCCTCACTTTCATGCTGTCAGAAGATCACTTTGCTGAGCTTCAGAGGAGCCCTCACATTATTGACTCTGCTCTGTGGGGAAAGAAAGAAAAAAAGGAACCAAAACAACAACTGTCTTTACACCCTGCGTATATGAGTTTCAGTAGTGAGTGGTCCATCACTGATTTCTATGTATTTTGGATGTAGCCATTCTGCTATTTGTGAACTGAATAATTCAGGAGAGATTCTCATATTCAGGATGGGTGCATGCGCTTGTATCACTGGATTTTTCATCCTCTTGTGGATTAAGTCAATTGTTAAAAAAGCTTCTGTGCTCTTCATTAGGTCCTCTCTCACAGATAAATGTGGACAATGACTATGAAGTTTATTACAGACTGCACTCATTCTGGAGAGAAGAGTTTGTGCAAACCTTTCTGTTATAATTGTCAACCAACTTTTTCAGTAACTGAAGCCTTTCCAAAGTAATCAGTTACCAAGTAATGCTATCTTTCACACACAAACTTGAAAGAAAATTATTCTGGATTTCATGTATTTGATTTTCATGTACTTTGTTGAACATTATCCCATTTAAGTTATCAAATTTTAATGACTCTTGTTGTCTGCTCTGTGATAAAAGCAAGAATTTCTCATAACACCATCTGTGGGATTTAGCTCAGTGTTGAGCGGAAAGTCAGAAGAAGACATGTAAGGCCCAGGTTCAAAGCGATGCTTGTAACCTGACACTGAATACGAAACATGGCCCATAAACTGTAAATAGGCTGATTTCTTAACTTCCTCATATATTTAATACTCATGTAATTCTTTATGCTGGAGGACATACAATTTTATTTTGAAGATCAGCTGTATAAAATTAACATTTAAAACTCAGGAGTGGGTCATTGACTTGTGACCATTTTGAATTTTCTGAACATTTGTATAATATTTTTCTTTTATGATTCTTATGAAAAGTATTTAACTAGCTATTCCCTTCCAATAGTTTGAAGTTTGCAGTTCAATCTGTCACCTGTTGAAATAGGCAAGTATGTCTGGGGCAACAACAGGCATCTCATTAAGAAGATTAAATGAAAAATTAGAAATAACCTTTAAAGAAAGAAAGCCAAGTTTAACATCTTTCTTTCCCTCTGCTCTCCATGACTATAATTCATACTCATTTCCTTAAGATACCAGTCAGTATTTTGAGAAGTGCTTTGACAGAAAGGTATCATGTATCAGGTCACCTTTGTTTTTTTCCCATTGCACTTCCTTTTCACCCACTCTCTGCTGTATATGGCTCAATTAAAATTTATGAGACCCAGCTGTATTGAGAGAAGGCAAACGAGAAGCAACTTTCATTTGTAATGTCTGTAAGATATTATGTATTCTGAAAAATGTAAGTGGAAGTGTGTGCTGCTGTGAAGGTTTGCCCTCTCTTTAAAGAGTATGACAAGCTTCCTGTCAGCAGCTTAGTCCAACAATCACTGAAATAAATGAGAATGTTATTTTTTATTTAACCAAATGCATGTTCATACTTCAGCAATGAAATGTAGAGCACCACTGTTCTATGTCTGATTGTAGCAATGGTTTTTAATCAGCACCAATCTCCAGCTACCTTCTCATCCTTCTTCAGATGTAGAATTTCACATTGCTCAGTATCACTGTCAGATTATTTCCTCAGATTCAGCTCTAGTTCAAGCACTTTATTAAAGCTTCAAACCTTTGAATTTAGAGTTTTCTTTAGAAGCATGGTGCAGTTGCAGTGATAGGATTGAAAACTTGGGCAAAGGTATTGTCTGGGTGTTAGAGATGAAATGTGTAACCTGTCTAACCTGTCTAACCTGCTATCCTCTGGAGGTCAAAGAGTAGGGTCATAGGATGGAAAAGGCCTGGAAATAATCTAGTTCAAATCCTATGAACTGTAACTAAGTGTCCTGTACAGGGTCTACAGAACATCTATTTTATATAACCTTGTATATCACAGACCACATAACACTTTCTACCATCCTGCGGCAAACTGAATATTTATGATAAAGGATCAAAACGCAAAACTCTCAACCATAACTCAGAAAGAAAGCAGAATCTCTATCTTTGTCCAGGATTTCTGCAGTCAGAGGATATTTGCAAGACAAAAGCTTCACCATGTCCTTTTACCTGTGTATAACCTACACTTAGCATTTCTAATACACAAGTTCCTCAGTTAATATTTGTCTTGAAGTGACTTGTTGTTTGGGCAGGGTATGAGGAATGTAGTACCTTTGGATAGGGAAAGAAGTTTCCTTCACAGGAAAAATTACTTAATGTCTCCCAAATGTATTAAGAAAAGTGAAAAATGGTAGCTTATTTGAAGCAGGGCTTACGTCTTAGTGGCTTATTAGTTCTCTGCTTGAAGAGTTGTCCACTATGCCTTTCTTCAGTTTCTCATAAAGTATAGAAATAAAACCCCCATTAAATTGAAATGGAACTTATTAAACTTCTCATGCCAAACAGCATAAATTGAAGGATTTAATAATGTTTTAAATGTCTATCAAATATACACTATTTTAAAGAATCTCAGTTTCTATTATTAACATTCAGTGCCATTTGAATGTTTTTGCAGGAGGGGAATTTAAAAGAATACCCTCCTAATATTTTTCTCTGTAAGCTTAAAAAATAAAATCTGTGTACTTCACATCTAGTTATTAATGAATCTGTCATTCTAAATTGATTTGAGATGGATTCTTTTTGCTAGTCCTTTCATAGGAGACAGTAATAATGCAGTAATTGTTTGAAGAAATATGAGTAATATATGTCATATTGATTTAGGAAACTGTTAAGGAACACAGGAACTTTTTTTTAAGTGTTTTTCACATTTGTATGTAGGGCAAGCCCTTAACTGACAATATGATTGACAGCTGATTAACAAGGAATATCACTACCTTGGTGTTAAAATGGCTAAGCTACAAGAGTCAGACAACTTATTGAATTAGAAAAATAATTTTAAATAGGACTTCAAATCCCTGCACAAAATTCTTTCATGCTACAAGAAACTTGTAGACTAAATCAGCTGGTTAATATTGATTCCTCCAGCAGTCTACTATTAAGTGTAGACAGTTATAACTATGTTAAAATGTTGATATGCCATCATTTGCACACAAAGAGGAAGAGCAGGTTGGCAAAATTTACCAAAAGCACCTCTAACTTACAAAAATATGTAATTATAGGAGTATCTCTAAACCTCAAGACTGGTATCTTAACAAGAAAAATGACATCTTAATTTAAGAGTTCCTTTCTTATGATACATAAAATATACCAGTTTGGATTAGAATACAACTATGGGATAAATTCTGCTAAAAAGAAAGCAATTGACATTCTAATGCTTCCTTACTTAATCTTCATCTATAATATATTCATCATACACTGAAATTGCTAAATCATTTAAGAAAAAATTTTCATTGTAAGAGGAGCATCACTGTAGTAAGATCATTATGTATTTCCAAGAAAATGTTGGAAGAAAAGAAGGAAATATTTTTAGTTTTCATATCTTCAATTTATTTGAGCTATCTCTTATTTGAGAGCTCTTATTTGAGCTATCTTGTTTTCTCTCTCTTATGTCTAACCTTCAACTTTTAAGCTCTCATTCAGAAAAAGCCTCTAAATTGCTAAGTTTAAGCATACATGTAAAAATTATGATAATTAAAGTTGTTGGTTTTGCATATGGTTAATTATTTTACTAAACAGCAATTATTTTTACAAGTTAAGGACATACAGAACTCTCTATGCTTGCTGTCCTTGGCATAAAAGTCACTCATTATACCTTTCTTGAATCTCTGTGACAGTATAAGTCTTCTGCAACATAGATGGTCAGACCTATACTAACTGTTCTCAGGTAGAAGAATTTCTAAAAAAAAAAAAAATCACATGAATAACCCACCTATTAGACTTTCTGTGTTGTAGTTTCTGCCTCTGAGTATGGGTGTCAGTACTCTTACCTGATTTAAATCACTATGAAAGTTGTGTATTTGGTTTAAACATGACAGCTATGTGGAATTAAATTCCCAAAGTATTAAGCCTAGTGACATTTTAAGTATTTTGGTATGCCCTGTGGTATGCTTTCAGCAACAGCTCCAAAGGGGTCTCCTTAGTTGTGCCTGCCAACATAATCTTAATGTCTCGTGTCCTACAAGACTTGAAACAGAGAATCCCTATTTTGAGTAAACTGAAGTTTTTCTAGGCATCTTCATCATCACTTTCTGGAGGTGTTCTCTGTTTTCATGGGATAATTAGAGTTTGGGATCACTACTTTGGAAATGGTGACTAAATTTTAGGTGGCTAAAATTAGGGGAAATAATTTTCCTTCCATGCCTTGCATACTCCTGGGTTAATAATCAATCTTTACTCTGAGACATAATTATATGTTCTATATAATTATATACTCTAACATAACTGAAAATTGTATGAAATACAATATGCTAAAACCTTCAGTAAGGTATATAAGGTATACACATTAATATAAAATATTAATGTGAAGAATTGCATGTATAATACTATAATATTTTATTTGAATGCAAGCTGGAGATAAATTTTAGTCTTCACCTTCTAATGGCTATATTTTGTTGCCCAGTTTACAGGCTTATAAATATGGCACTTGCTCTGTTTCTCAGCCTCCTTTAAGTAAAATGTGAAAAATTTTAAAGTAAAATTTTTTAAAGTTTTCACATTTTAAAGTAAAATGTGAAAAAAAGCACAAGATTTATATCAGAAATTATATCAATTACCTGTGATAATAATGTAATTTTTATATTTGTATGTTCTAAGAACTTTAGAGATAATATTTCATAAGCTAAGGAAAGAAGAATACAACAATATAAAGTTATACTTTCTTTTTGTTTAAACTTGCCATATTTTTTCCAGTACTTTATGGTACTTATTTTTTAACATTAGTTTTTTGTAGCAATATGGCATGGTGGTTTATCACTTAGTAGGTGATCATGACCTAAATTTCAAGGTCAATACATGGCATTTCAGCTACACCTGAAAGCTTCATGACCAAGAGTAAGAAAGAGGAATAATGGAGGTGTTGATACTTTGCATAAGAATGTTAGAGTTTCCAAGTTTTAGATTTTATTAACTTTATTTTAAAATGCTACAGATTCCTGACTTTCAATTTTCTTATTTCTTGCAGAATGTTCTAATGAAATATTTTTCTAAAGTAACAGAGAGACATATCTGAAAATTTGTGTCAATGAATTTTACGGGATTTTGCTTCATTTTTCTTTTTTTGTTTAGTAAGGGAAAACTTAATCTTATATCTCTGTTTATTCCCAACTCCATCTCTGACTCATCTACCAGCAGATAGATGCAGAGACAGCCTGCTTTTGCTGAGTATCTGGTAAATAAAAAGCTCTTACAGCAGTCCAACTTCTGAGAACCTTTTTAGCTTTGATTCCTCCCTAGCATTGGTAAATCTGTCTAGTCCTGTAAAAATCATAAACTCCTCAGTCCTCAGTGAAGACAGAAGAATAAACCACATTTGCTTTTTCTACAACATGCTGTTTTGGGGATATGCTGTTCTGAAATACATTAGGATAATGTAAAATGCAAATTACGACTGATTTTCCAGCATTTTCACAAATGCCTTCTCCAATTACCCTCAAACTTTCTAGGGTAAAAAAGAAGTCATCTTCTTTTAGCATACCACATGAGAGAAATATCTAATAGAACAGTCTGAAGTTAAAATTAGATGTAAGGGCCTAATTGAGTTTATAATGGAAGGTATTACAGCCTTAGCCATGGAATGACTACCACAGCTCCATAATACCACCTATTTCAGAAAATCATAAAGCTTTAGAGACAGACTGCCTGACAGATTATTTGGGAATGGAGGGCAAAAGTATTATTAGCCAAGAAAGGTCTGTGTTTATCACCATGCTGATATTGCCATATTTTGTATATTAGGAAAAAAACCCTCATGTGACTAACTAAACATTGCCAACATTTGTGTTGAAAATCTAGAAAGCCAAGTACTTTGGGGACTGTGTTTACTGAAGTCAGATGAGCAATTCTGGATTTCAATTACATAACATATGACAAAATGTTACAAGAATCTAGTCTTAATTCACATATTAACACAGTAATTTTTCTGCTTATGGCTAAGGTACCACCACTTTTTTCACCTGGGTCAGTTCCATATTAATCACACTTATGGTTTGTAACACATCTAAATGTCTTTGACAAAAATTTACCTGTGGGAGTAAATAGTTTTCCTCGTACACTTTTATGCCTCAAGTTTGGCCTTAAGAGACCATTTTTATGCAGTTAATCAGACCTGAATTAATTTAACTTAAATTTAGACATTTAAACTTAAGTGGTTAAATTGTGATTGGCGCTGCTATAGGTCATTCAGGTTTCTACTGACTGTGTGAAAAGCTGAAGATTATCTGGGATAAATATTATTCAGTGTGCCCAGTCCTCCCAAGTCAGCTGACATATGAATAGAAAGAAAGTGATGTTGACTTCAGTCCCCTTTGTGGTATCCAAGACAGATCTGTCTTATAAATAGAATCACCTTTTGCTGCCATATTAAACCAGCCTAGTTTTACTAGATTTATCACACTGATGAGCTGAGTTGCACAGGTATGTTTCTGAAAGAGTCTTTCTTTTAGCATCTCTCAGTTACTGACCAATGGTCACAGTGCTTCTTTCTCAGTTTTAAACAAAATCTTTAGTCGTGCAATTTTGGTTTTGTATTCTCTTCCATATTTTTAAGACAGGTGAACCTGAGGAGAGAGGCAGACTGGAATTTTAGGAAATTGTGGAGTAGCAATCAGCGGATATACGTCCAAGTGGAGACCAGTGACAAATGTATTCCTCAGGGGTCAATGGCAGGGACAGTGGGATTGAGTGCTCTCTCAGCAAGTTTCATGATGACACTGAATGGTGTGGTGTTGCAGGGAAAGGATAACGTCCACAGGGACCTAGACAAGCTTGGACTATGCAAACTTCATGTAGTTAAACAAGACCAAGTATAAAGTCATTAACTTGAGTAGAGGCAATCCCAAGCACAAAGACAAGTTGAGTGGAAAATGCATCAAAAGCAGCATGACTCACACGTCAAGAGACATGATTCTTGTCGTCTGCTGCACTCTCATTAGAGGGACACATCTCATTGGACAAATGGCTTTAAACTGAAAAAGGGTAGATTTAGTTTAGTTATAAAGAAGAAATTCTTTACTGTGAGAGTAGTGGGACATTGGAACAGGTTGCCCAGAGAAGCTGTGGATGTCCCATCCTTGGTGGTGTTCAAAGCCAGGTTGGATGGGGCTCTGGGCAACCTAGTCTAGAGGAAGATTAGTCTCCCTCCGCAGGGAGCTGGAATTAGGTGACCCTTAGGGTCTCTTCCAACACAAACCATTCAATTTTTCTAAGATATGTTGGAGGCTATGCATTTTCCTCTTTAAATATCTACTGAGTGGCACCTGTGATGGTATCTCTGTTGTAGCTGAACATTGCTAGTCGGTACATGTACTGTTTTTGAACAACTGAACAAAATGAGGTTGTTTTTTTTTTTTAAATTGAGGCACCATACTCTTCGTAGAGTAGTACAGATTTAGTAGTCCTTGGATTTCATCAATTTTCTGGTTTCTATTTCAATACTTTTTCATTTTCTAAAGCACTTATGAGGTTTTCATCTTATTTTCACACCCTTAACGGCATCGATATATCAACTTTCAGTCTATAAAATTGTAGATCTTTATGTTTTGTTCAGTGCCAACAGGCATCCTTCTGTTCAAAAATACAGTAGATTCCCAGTTACTATAAGACATTATAGATCTTTATGTCATGGAAATAATTTTTGGTGATTTCTGTCTATACAGACATCATCTCTCAAGTTGCATTGAATTTGAGGTGATGACAAAGACAGATGTGTAAAAATGTTCTTTTCTTAAATATAGTGCATTTATTATTTATAAGTGTATTTCTCTTCTCATAAGGATTCAAAGCACATATCTATTGCACTTAAGGAACAAGAGGAATGCTAGAATTTGAGATAATTGTAATAATAACAGATACTTAAACTTGCCAGAAAAAAAGAAACAAAGAAGTTTGGATATTTTAGGATGCCATTTTCATTAATATTTTGAGAATAGAAATTTTGGAATCTCTTTGGCTGGAAGTACGGCAATTATTTTTGTTATTCTCATTGTATTGTACATCTATGCATGCCACAGCACTCTCAGCATGAGTCTTTTCTCAGCCTTGTTGTTCTGCTCTTAGGTAATTCATTATTTCTTTAATTTTGCTGACTCCCCTTTCTGAACCCACCAGACTAATTTATCTCTGGATATGACACTACATGTTTTGTTATGACAAAAAAAAGAGGAATTACTGATGGTCACAGCTGGTAGTTTTCTGTTGCAGGAAGATTGAGAGACTAATTCAAATCTAGAAGCAGCAAATACAGCTTTGAAATGTGTTGAAGGCTATAGAACTTTACTAAATAAATGACACTACACACATTACTGATGCCTTTTCCATTTAGAACATAACATTAAAGAGTTAAAATTAAGGCCGATCTATGTAGTGTCCAATAAAGCTTTTACTGGTTTTTTTTACATATAAAAACTATCTGTGCAAATAGATTTTTAAGTAATTTTTACTTCTCCTTTGTTCTCTCATATATGTTATTTCAGTTTTTTCTATTCTACATAGACCACCACCACCAAGTGGTGCCTTTGAGAATGTCATACCTGGACTATGTGAATAATCTTAGTGAAAATCATATTTTGTTTCCAAGACTTGCAATTTAGAATCATGGAAAAGTGGTGTGGGTTGCCAAAATGTTGACTTTCTAATTATTTGTATCAAGATTGTGGTGTTTTAATGCAAAATTATAATTATTGTGTAATCTATATGATACGTATTTTTACATATGTTTATATGAATACATCATGCTGTCCCATAGGAAGTATTCAAAGGCATTATGACACTGAATTGTGGATTGGCTACCATCATCCTGAATAAGAAGGGACATAAGATTGGATTTTGTTAGTATCTGCTGCATCCACCTTTTCTCTCCATGAGCTAGGCTTAACTAGAATGACTCAGAATAGCTCAACAGCCTATTCAGATAATTTACCTGCACTCTAACACACTTAAGAAAGACATACGATTGTCAGTAATTTACATGCTATGGTAATTAGTTTGCTGTATTAGCTATAAATATGGCTCACAGTGTATTCACTGTAGCACACTGTGCATTTAACTCTTCCATGTTCAGCTATTCTTATGGTCCTAGCCTGAAGTTAACAATACTGCTGATCTTAAACACCTGTCTTACAAGAGATGCCTGTGTCTCTGTATCAACCAGATGCCTTGTTATAATGTTAATAATACATTTTCAAGTTACTCCTTCTCCCACTGGCTTGCAATTTGAGATTTTAAGGTTGTAGTAAGCTGCACTGATTCTTAATGATGTGTTAAAAAAAATACACAGTGTAAGAGATAGCAAGTGTGCTGTGATAATACTTTACTCCTCTTACTTTTACTCTTCTTTTATAACTAGTCTTGTAAGTTGTGGAACCTCAGAAGCCTACAATTAGTGTTTCAATCCCTCGGCCCTGGAGGGTTGGCTTTAAGTGAGACCACAAACCCCTGATTTAGGGTGAGAAAGATGCCTCTCCCACAGGCCATTGCAAATACACATAGATTTATGTAAGGTAATAATATTCTATTGGCCCGTTTGTTTGATTACCCTAGTTCAGTCCCTATCTCCCACATACGGTTAGCACCTGGAATGTTCTCCTCTCCCCAGGCTTCCATTTGGTCCATTTTGGTGCTTTCCTCTGCCTCTGTTGCTGTGTTGGCTAACCCTACCCCTAGTCCCACCTCTGCACCATTTTCTCCTGTATCCATTGGGCCCTGCCCTCCCTTGTTACCCCATACAAAAACCTTGTGCCCTCAGATCACTCTTATATTCATCCCTGAACCCATTTTGGTTTTGTATACAATTCCTGTCTCTCAATAAACTTGGTTGCTGGCAATCACACAAAGACCCATCCTTGCCTCTTTCTGTCAGCGTTGTTATTATTAGCAGGCTCCGGGCTTGGAAGCACACGACACTCCAGGAACCTTGGTATCACCTGTGCTGCTGCAGTAAGTTACTGCTAAAACTCTTGTCTGCACTAGCATCATGGCTGAGACTTTATTTCTTCCATCCCTCCTTCTAAAAGATGAACTTCTTTCTTCTTCCAACTTTTGCCAAAGCCAAATGCACAGTGTCTATCTACTTCCATACAAAGATGTCCGTGGAGGAGTACCAGTGAAGCAACATACTCAGACCTCCAGAATGCCAGGCAGTAACACCTGAAAGAACTTGCCCAGGAATTTGAACACTGAACTCATAGTCTTGTGTTTGTTGCCTGCAATCACCAATTCTCTCTGCATGAATGAATTTATGCACACACATATAAATATCAGTCTAGTAACAAATGGACTAAGGACCTCCTATAATTTTAATAATTAAATCTCAGAAATTTTAGTATCACAAAGAAATAAAAGTTGTTTAGTTTCTTCCTTTTGCCCCTCTTATATCAGTGAAGAACCTTATTAATATGTTAAAGACGACATTTCAGTTTTCAAAATTTGGACCTTTGTTAGCATTGTGATTATTTAATGATTTATACTCTGTATGCTTTCAATCACAGACATGAGAAAGAAAACATCTTAGAAAGTCTTGGGTGCATTACCACAATAATTGTATTAGCAAGGACTTTGAAGCACAGACGTAATACGTGAAACAGACAAACATTCACTATTCACTGAAGAAGGTGAAAAGGAAAATATCTATCCTTGCTCAGTAAGTAAGGTCAAAATAAGCAGAAGGTAGAGGGAATTCACTGTCAAGTCTGGTGTGCAGAAAATGGAAATTGTTTTTCTAAAGTGCTAGTTGTTATTTCTAAAAAAATTAGATTCTTTTACAGATGCATTTTGCAGAATGTTGATACTTAATAAACAGATGGCTACATAACAGATTTCAGCTGGAGAGTACCCATCAAGGGACAGAGAGTGGAGATATGACCTTGTGTTTCGAGGCAGGAGTGAGAGAAAAAAAAACAGTGTGCATCCATTCTAAGTACCTATCTGGAAGCCTTCAAAGTCAACTTGATTCAGTGAGCTTTAGAGAAGCAAGAAGTGGCTAAAGGAGTTACCGGGAGATTAAATATAAAAGGTATCTTAATACCAACCAAGAAACTCTCTTCTTGAATATAATTTCTGTCCTTATTTTAAACTCTAAAATAAATAAATCAAGCTCTTTGCTTCATTTTTGCAACAGGCTGGGTTGTTATATCTCACAGTTATGCTGAGACTGACAGTAATATTGCAGGAAAAATGAATATGGGTTTGATTTGGGAATGCAGATACTTAAATCTCTGTAATTAGGCTTCAGACAGGAAAATAGTGGTTGTGTTTGCAACAGTGCTGTGCCAAAGGTTGTGCCTTTCTGAATCAAAGGGGTCAGATGAAAAAAACTTTTTTTACTTTTAAAATGCTGATTTAAGAGTCTGTCACCATCTTAAAAAACTTTTCAGCACGTATGTTCCATTATGAAGACTGCATTCACTGAAAGAATTTTAAAAAATATTTTTAATTCAATATAAGTGGTAGTAAGAATGACTGACCAATGTCATCCTTATAGAATAATACTGTATATTGCATTAGTAGAAAATAATTTACTGTATAAAAAGTTCTACATTCTAACAACAAAGAGGAAGTTTTATTCTCCACTCACTTTTTCAGAAAGACTTATGTTTTTGTCTCGTGGGAGCATAGAGGCATGGCATTTTAAAAGGTAAAGATGTTGACACTTGGTCAGATACAGAAAGACTTCTCTTCAACAGCAGTAGTTTTCCCACTTTCCTGGAGAACGTCAGAGAAAATCCAATGTGTACCATAATCAAGTAGAAATTTAAACAATTAATGCTTCAGTGTTCATCGTGTTTCTGAAGGCACACTGAAAAATTTACTAAGTTTTTTCACAACTTAATAGTTGCAAGAAAAAAAAAATAAACAGTTTCATAGTGATGGTTTAGGTATTGATGATAAAAAAGGCTGATTTAGCCTATTAAAGCAGGAGTGTTTGCCATCTGGAAGAGCTATATGCTCTATAACATCTGTTGATTTCAGTCTCCAGAACATCACTAATATACTTACAGTTAAGAAAAGCAGTGACTATGAATAAACATAGGTGACCATTACTGGAAGAAACACTCTACAATAGATGCAATTTTGATATCATGTAATTCAACAATGCTCCATGCAATATTAATGGCCCTTTGCAACTTATTCTAATTTTAAAATTCATTACTAAATTATTCAGCAGTGTATAAAACAGATGTGTGGCACTGCATCACCCAAGTTGCTGTACCTGTTATATATTTATGTTTTACAGTCTGTATGCAATTTGTCCTTTAAGTCTCATACAGAATCAACGGATCTTTCCAGGTGCTATGACTCAACTTCAGTTTCCTTATTCCCCTGAAAGGTTTCACTTGTGTTCCCTTATTATCTCTTTCAACGCTAAATGTCAAGATTTTATGGTTGGTTTAATTGGTACTGTTGCTCAAATCTTGATAGGCATATATTATAGGAAAACAGAACACAGAGAAAATGTTTTATTTTTCTTGCAATACCTATTTGCATTTGCTGGAGGTTAGAACTGCCTTCTTTATCCAAGCTTTCTTGGTCTTTTTCTCAGAAAAGACATGAACAAGGAAAAAACCTTACACTTTTGAAAGACTAATTCAGATTTCTCCTATAGGTGACAGTACATGCTTGGGTGCTTTTTGCACTTTCATCTCCCATTAATGTTGCGGAAAATGTTTTGGAGGAAATGATATGACCTGGTTTATAATTCTCTATGACAGTTTTGGTAGCAGTAGAGAAGGAAAGGTGTTTTTTTCCCCTCTGTTGTGTGTGAATTGATGACAGGATGACATGAGAGGGAGTTTGGTTGAGCTGTTTGTCTTAATACAAATGGAATAACAAAAGGTGGAGAGATATTTGTCCAATTATAGTACCTGAAACATGAAAGCTGATGAGGTAAAACAGGCGAAACATAAGACCACAGGATAAGTTCAACATGGTATACCAACAAAGAAGGAAATGATACATCCATGTCACTTCCTTTAAAGTCCAAGCTATGCATGACATCCAAATGAAAAAAAAGAAAAAAACAAACCTCCAAACAAACATGAACACATACATATATATGCATATACATATACATATATATATATATATATATGTAAATGGACCCAAATATGGTCAGATTGCAACTTTACTTTCTTTGTAAACATGTATTCATGTGTGGGATGGATCCGTTCTGTTTCAAAGTCTGTGACCATGAGATCAGACTCTAATTATGTCTAATGAAATCACAACAGAGATGCAAATCAATTTTCTTTTGAAGTACTTAGGTTTGTGTTGGTGTGAAATAAAGTTGTCAAGACTGAAGCATAAGTTTATGGGAAAGTCCACTTCAGTTATTATGAAGAGACTGGTTCACTCCTATCATCCCCTGTGCTCATATATTAATCACCTCCAGAAAGTTCTCTGTAAGAGAACATTGGTTTGAAAGTGCTGAAAAATTTTACATATTCCTAATTCATCTTTCCTATTGGATCTGCACCCTCAACTCCCCCTCTATCCTGTTTGACATAACTTGTGTTCACCCTGGCCCTTGACTCTTTTGGTGCACCCCTCTGTACCATGTTCCCCTTCATCCAGTTTATTATTTCATTTTAATAAATCTTCATTTTTGTGTCACCAATCTGTACCTATCCCTCATTTTAAATAATCAAGTTTGAAGATCTCTCACTGATTTCCCAGGCAGTCTAGGAGTCTGTCCATCCAGGCCAGACCCTAAGCAGACGCAGATTTGATCTTTAGATTTTCTACAAGATGGAAATCTTAATGCGCTAGTCTTGCGTATAGTTCCCTGTTGTGGATATCATCAATAGAAACAGTTCCAAGTTAACTCCTTTGGACTGGGTCTGGCTTAAACTGCTTTGCATAGTTTAAAGGCAGTACAGGCATAATAATTTTTAAAATTGTGTTAGAATGCTTTTATGTGATCAAGTAAACATTTCCATTGTTATGCTCTAGACTTGAAACAAAACTTCTGCAGCATGGTAATTAGCTGGAGTGCATTGTGATACACAGAATCTGTGCACTAACTATGCCACCACACAGATTTAACCCAGTTGGCAGTCTGCACCTAGAGTAAAAATATGCCCAATGCAGGATTCATTCTGTATAATTTCAGAGCCATCAGTTCTGTGTCTAAAGCTGAATGAATTATCTTAGTTCTCCCCATTGTCATTAGACAGAAATTAGAACCCTCAGGAGGCTTTTTTTTTTCTGATTTATCTTAGATGTCATTGGGTGAGATGAGTTTTCCCTTGGAGCTGTTTGCAAAGAAATTGAGGATGACTAGGACAGACATAGAGTGAAGACACACAAGTTAGTACTAATAAATTATATTCTTGTTGCAACCCCTCACTCCTCAACTCCCATCCCCCATAATCAGAATTATTCAAATATTTAAACTTTCTCAGTAAGTTTATATGAAGCTTAGTAGACTCCTGTCAGGTAGGCCTTAATTTTGAAATGCCTTGAGAAATGCTCCCTTGCTTTTCTAAATCATTGCTATTCTAATAGGAGCCCTGTAGTTCCTGTGAGTGGCATAACATTAGACATAACATCAAATAACTTATTTACTTTTTTTTCCCCACCTAGTACATTAGAAGTGAGAAAGATTTCTCTGGGAAAAAAAAGTAATAAAACCTGTCCAAAATGTTGAAAGGTGAGAAAAATATTACATAACAGCTACAGAATCTGCTTTTTTTTTTTCTTGAATAGGCAATATAGGGAAAATTGCTCAGCTATAGAGTTAAATAGGAGTAATCCCAAGTGGTGGGAAGAAGGGCACTTCGTAGTCATGCAATCAACTGAAAGAGCATTTAGAAAGAACAGACAGCTGGCCCAGTCCAAACGTCAGCAGCCAAGTGGGAGAGTTTGTCATTCTGTAAATGGCAAAATAACAAACACCTGACCTGAAGATAATAGGTTAATTGCTTTAATATTACATTTTGCATTGATGTTTGTTTTAATGTTGTGATGGATGAAAAGAGGTCATTTTTTTTTAAAATTCAGACCTTCCAGAGCTGTAAATGCCTGCCCAGTGGCTTGATGTAAAAAATCTCTTAGGTGACAAAATGAGTTGCATGCAAATGACAAGTAGGCTTGATGTGCCCTGAAAGCATTCAGCTTGGAGTGACCTGTGATCATAAATTACTGGCATGCTGCATCAGATCCTAGACTTGTAATTTCATCAAGATCAACAAGATGCAATCTTGAAAACTGTTTGCATTATGTGAGGACGAATTGATGCCCTTGTCCTTCCAGACTGCTGGATCTGATGCTCAGGAGCCTGACTACTTTGTGTCTCTAAGTAGCAGTATAAGGCCATTGTAAATAATTAAGTAGAAATTTGTTACCCTTTTGTCAAATGTATTTGTGATGTTACTCTTCATTGGCCTCCATTAAGAAATCCCTTGATTAAATTTTAAAGTCTTAAACAATTTAAAGGGCTGAGAGCACAGGACACAAACTATAATCTGAATGTTTTGCACAGGAAAGTCATATTCTCTCAGGGAGAAAAGAAAATAATGTCAAGTATTTAATATGCAATCCCATAATTCTCTTTCAAGACTTTCAAGATTTGATTACCAACTCAGTGGCTGGTGCTTGTAGGTCATTTATTTTCTCATTTATTTGCTTTTAGAGATGCAGAATTTCCTATTCAATATACTTACAAATGTTTCTGTACAAATAGAATATATGTCTGAGAACTTAATCCCATGCAATTGTATCAAGAGGATGCATAGAGTAGTCCATAAAAATGTGGATTCTTCAGAATATATGTTGCTGTTCCTAATTTAAAAGCCTGAATTCAATCAATAAATATATGCTAAGTTTTCTGAAAAGTTTAAGAAAAAGACACAGTATTTTTAATAACAAATTGAAAAATTAAATACCATTGTCTTGTTTTCTGCATCTGGAGAAGTGATTGGTGATCCTTTTTTTAAATTATATACCTCTTCAAATATATATATATATTTGTGAAACACAAATTATCATGCATATCTTGAAGTAGGCATATAACATTAATAGTGGCAAAAGTTACTGTGCCTTGAATGAAAACACGATCTATACTCCAGGAAGAAGAAACTTTATCAGGGATTAGCAGGCATTCCCAGCAGAGAGTTTAATTTTGGAACAGAGTACACATCATTGATGTGTACCTAATGACCAAAAAATATTGCTATGCAGACCTAACTGCTCTTACAAAAATTAGAGGTGATTTAGAGGTGATGATTAAGAGAGATAAAATCATTAGCTGGGATGGAGTACCCCTAATATGAGGAAAGGCTAAGAGAATTGGATTCTTCTGTTGGGAGAAGAGAAGGCTTCAGACTGACTGAAATGTGGCGTTCCTGAAGGGAGCCTATGGGAAAGATTAAGAGAGAGTTTTTACAGGGGCGTGTAGTGACAGGACAAGGGGGAATGGCTTCAGACCGAAAGAGAATAGGTTTAGATTAACTATTAGGAAGAAATTTACTCAGAAGATGGTGAAGCACTGGAACAGGTTGCCCAGAGAAGGTGTGGATGTCCCATCACTGCAAATATTCAGGGCCAGGTTGGATGGGGCTTTGGGCAATCCGGTCTAGCAAAAAGTATTCCTACCCATGGGAGGGAGTTGGATCTAGATCATCTAACGTCCTTTCCAACCCAAACCACTCCATTATTCTATGGCTCCATGAAATAGATCATTGTTTTGTTTCTGATTTCCTTAAGCTTATATACTCAGTTACAAATAACGCCATCCCTTAAAGGTATATGTAAGAACCTTTCACCTCAGTCCAGTGAAGCAGTAAAAAGCAAAAGCATTCTAGTACAGTACATTTAAAAAACACTCCCGTGAATAGCAGCTCCTCGGTCATTATACCACATTTGCACTCCCTAACTAAAATGCTGTGAAAAATGACAACTCCCTTTCATGGAATTGTTTACTCCCCCAATAATATCAGAACACCCATTTAGAAGATTTGTATCATTAATATAGATTGCAGACAATGTATGCACTCCTTAGACCTTATATTTGAAATACATGTGCACTAAGTATTTGCATACAGGAAATGATTACTCATCCAGTTTTCACATCAAACAGATCTAATTACATCTCATAGAATAATTTTCCTAATTGCATGCTCTCATTTCAATATTTTATGATGTTGGGTTAGATACTTTCCCCCAGTTAAACTTTATAAAACTCTGTAAAACTAGTTTCTCTGCCTCTCCTCTGCCAAGATCTCATTTTTCCCTAAGCTTGATCCACACTGTCCCTCCAGCTAAGTGCATATAGTTTATTCTGAAATAGATAGGCTGTTTCTAAGAAAACCTTAAGAAAACCTACATATGTAGCACTCTAGGTACATCTACATCTTCTAAATAAATGAGCTGACTCCACAGACAACATTTTCAATGTCTGTCAGAGAGCAAGGCAGGCTTCTATGCTGAGCTTCAAAAGCATGTTCAGCAACTGTTAGTGGCTGCAGGCTGTGTAATGACTACCACAGAGAACATTAAAAACCACAAGCTGAGCAAAGCTACAGGCACTATGGACTACACTATGTTGTCCAAAGTATGGTAGACATAATAGTTCAGTAACAGAAAAAAAACAACAAACCCTTGTATGCACTTGTCAGAGTTGTGTTCCAGTAGCAGTTTTTACCTTTTTTTTCCCACAAGGGGAAGTCTACAGTTCTTCAGAATTGCAATTGCAGAAAAATATTGGGTTTACTAAAAAAATCCAACAAACTTATAATATCTGAGGTCCAGTTTCTACTCTGGACACTGCTGGTCTAAATTTGGCAAGCTCCATTGAAGTCAGGGATTATTTTCAAAAGAAAAGTGGGCCTGTGTTATGCAATACTTCACTAGTTGTCCAAAGCACTTAAAAAATGAAGGGATTTATGCCTCTTGAACAGGATGACACAGGAAAATGAATTATTTTGGGACATTTGGTATTCTCTTTGTTTAGAATCTTTAACTCACTTACAGTAATTTATATTGCAATGTTGAATGTACAAATAAACATTTCCCAGAAGAACTTTTAAAATAATCTTTTTGATCCACTTTCATAAAATTTTAATGCACAGGCCTTCAAGTTGCTTTGCAGTTTCAGTACTGGAATAGTCTATAAAGTACCCACAAAAATTACAAGCAGATACCATAATCCCAGTGCAGCTCTGTGAATTGTAAGTTTGTCTGTTTGTGGCCACAGAGATCTATACCATGCCAGTCATGTAACCAGGGTGTGGTTGAGCCAAATTCCAGGTCAAGTAACTGCTTTCTGTCCCCCTGAAGTACATCTGCTAATTTTAACTGAATAAAACATAAGTCTTCCTTTTTCTCTTCAAACAGCTGGTTTGCTGAATGCTTTATATTATGTCACAGGATCCTTGTCAGAGGTGGCTGGACCTTGCTTGTTTTGCTTTGTTTATGCAAGTATTGTTCTACCATGGCTAAGTATTTCCAATGTAATACTGCCTCAGACTTCATTTGAGCCTCTGATGTTATTAACTTATTTATAAAGCAAAGCCCTTACTATTTGCCAGTTATTAGCAAGCTGTGGTGTGTGCACATACCACAGATATGAGAGATAAGGAAACATTGAAGTCATAGGCACTGATTACTGGCAAAATGTGACATAATTGATCAGTGGTCTACCTCTGTTGCCTAGTTACTGAAATAGAAGTGCTTTTGGGCAGAATATGTTGTCCAGTGCTTATTTCAAAAAGAAAGAACAAAATAAAACAGATGTGTGAACATGATTTGTTGGCATACACTGTTGTGGAATATCCTTTGTTAAGTATATAGAGTCACAGGAGAATATGTGTATGAATATGAATATGTTTATACACACACACATATTTATACACACATATATATGCGCATACATATTTTTCATACCTACACACATATATACATATATATACATGAGAAATGTGTATGTAATCACAAGCATGTTGGCCGGTGACTGTGCCACTGGTTCTTGGAAACTTCTATTACCTTTCTTGGTGGAACCACTCATTGAGGATGATATTGAGAATATCTTAGATGAGTTTGTCCCAGCAACACAACTTCAGCTGATACTATGCTGTGAAAGCTTTCTCACTGTGCACTCAATTCCTATTTTAGGGGTAGCTTCTCACACCCTGGCATTCTCTGCTTATAAGCATTTCTTTATATAAGTAAGCAACAGATATATTTTCTCCACTGTTTCTGGCTGGCTTCAACACTTGCAAATGCATTATCATAAATCTCTGTATGTATATGCAAATACTATCTTAAAAACAAAGAGAAGAAAAATTCTACTGGGGACTCAGCTCCTTTAGATTCTGAGCAAGGATGGGTCTCAGTGAAATTGACAATGTTTAGGTCACTAGGTTGTATATTTTTTCCTATTTATCATTATACCTTTGTGAAAACCTTGCTCTTTTTGAAAACACTGTATATTTTTTAAGTGTTTCAATACTTTGCTTGGTTTCATCTTAGAACACACCCATTAGATTACATAGC
This sequence comes from Passer domesticus, assembly GCF_036417665.1. Classification (NCBI taxonomy): domain Eukaryota; kingdom Metazoa; phylum Chordata; class Aves; order Passeriformes; family Passeridae; genus Passer; species Passer domesticus. The sequence continues at coordinate 54,144,051 of NC_087475.1, read as the reverse complement.
CTAGGTTGGAGTCCTATTTACAGCCTGAATGGAAGTGATTTTTTTTTTGTCTTTAGAAAAGCAAAACCAGAAAAGAATGTTGAGGAAGGTAGAATAAAATAAGATTGTCTTGTTGTTTGGTAAGTGATTTAACATTTGAGCTTCTGTTATTTGCATATCAAAATAAGACATAAAAGCAGCTTGAAAACAACAACTGCAAAGCTCTCTACCAAAACTCATATATAACTCAGACTGGGATAAACTGATCTATTGTATATATTTATGTTATTTTTGGAAACACATTAAAAAAGCCCTTGTATAGAAACACCTGAAATTGCAGCTCATTGTAACTGCACTTGCTCATTACTGAAATTCTTTTTGCATCGAATTTTCTGCTCTTGAGTTTTATTTCCTCTAGAGTTTCCTGGGCTCTTCTCTGCAACCTTTTTTTTTTTTTACTTCTTTTCACTTGCTCTTTTAACTCACTTGAAAACTACTCTTCCTTCTCCTGGGGATGTAACTGCCCTTTCTGGGTATTGTTTGGAAATGCAACTCTTTTAACAAATATAGAGGCAAAATTAGGCTGTACATTTTGCTTCTAAACTAAAACAACATATGCAGCTAACTCTATTTTGCTATCATTAAAGAAGAATCAAGTAAGTGGAACAAAGAACTCTGTATACAAATCATAAAAATTCACTTTTACCTAGACATGTAGTCACATAGACCAGCTGGTGTAAATTGACATTTCCTTCAATAGACCTCTACCAGGTGACACCAGCTGAGCATCTGGCATCTATTTAGAGAATAAAATATGAAATCCATTTGCTGTTTCAATATACATCTATGCTTTCAATGGATAGATGGGCTGTTTGAGTGTGAATATCAATCTTCATGTTATTAGTCAACAGATTAAAGCTAATCTGAGAAGCACTGTTGATTATATACATATTTGGATTTTAACAGGTTCATGGTTTTGCAAAACTGTGATTAATTATATGCCTGGCTGGGTGAAATGGGATTAAATAAGTCAATAATTTATTATGGGAATTTTCATTGATTTAGTGTGCAAATCATCAGTAATAGCATGCACTGTGCCAAAGAGTGAGTCAAACTGAGCTCATTGAAAAGTCTCATCTAAAACTCGACTCTTTAGGATAGTTCAGACACATGATTGACAACACTTGAGATTCATATAGCTCATCATTTTGGTCTGCCCTAGTAAGAGTTTGGCCTTTTTGCTATGAAGTCAGAGAATTATTACCCATGCATTTTCTCAGAGATGACTTCTCTGTTCCATACTTACACCTGTGGCATTCTTTCAAACTCTGCTCTTTCCATTTCCTTCGTAAGATTTTTGAGTCTTAATTGTTGGAAAAGAGTAATTGACATTCTTTTAACTCACAACAAAAGTAGTCATATTTTGGGGTTATATCGTTGCTGCATATCATTGCCAATGTATAATTCCCATTTGTGTTTTGTGAAGAAGCTATTGTGTTGTACACTTCATTTTGAAGGTAAGTGCAGCTTAAAGCATTCAGTGCAGCTATTAAGTCCAGTTTAAAGTATTCATTTTAAAGCAGGGAGTTGGCACGTAGAGGAGAGACTGTAGCTGGGAAGCTTTGACAGAGCAATCAAGGGCCATCAACACCTAATGGCTCTACACCGGTGGATCAATGTGCTTGCTATCAGCAGGGCCATTGACTTTGTACAACTCTGCCCAGAAGCAGAAAGGGTGCATGTTCATGTCAGAGCTGGGAAATTTGCAGCATAAGCACAGGGGTTGAAAGAGTCACAGACTGTTTAAAAGGGGAAAGCTTTTGGCACAAACTGGGAAGTGTCTCCTTCAGCAGCCAGGTACACAGTTCAGCCAGGCCAGAGGGTTGTGGGTCTCGAAGACCCAGCCTAAATCCTGAATTCACTCTCTTGCAGAAGGAACAGGAATAGGAAATGCTCTCTGGGACATTGTAGGTACATTTGTTCTTTAATACTGAAATATGAAAGTGTATATGCATATTTGAGAAATTGCACAGCTGAGTCAGTGGTTCTTTCTGTGTATTGTGCCTGAATGTTGCCATGAGGAAATCCGACTACACTGCAGCACAGAAAAATTTTTCAAAAATTTCCAAGTCAAATTTTTCTAGCCAGCTGTGTCTCGAGGAGGCTCATGCACAGGTTTTACAGTGTTATCAGAAGCACCATATGGTGTTCCATTACATAAAGAGGATCTGTCTTGATTGCGCACTAAAAAAGTTTATCCAAGAAAGTTGCCTGGAATTTATTATCAGCCATTAGCTAGTGTTAGATATAGAAACGTGTGGGAACCAGCTTCAATCCAGACCTGACAGAGGGCTAGTGAAATCGCCACGTGTCTGTGTCTCAGAAGAGGGCATTTTGGTTTTATATTTACATGCCAAAACAAACAAACAAACAAACAAACACCCCCTCCCCCAAAAAACCCAAAAAACAGTTGTGCACAGGTGCATGCATTTTCTTCTGACTAGCAAAATTCAGTTGTGTGACAGTTGCTTAGGTAATTGAATATTTTATTTAAGAGCTGAAGAAACACCTGGCAAATAGAGTATGAGGGTGAAATTCACTACTTTGTGCAAAATGTCTGTGAAATTGGGTGTCTGAAGGCATGTAATGGGTAAAAGGTACACTAGATTCACAGACAGAGCATGCTTTGGAAAAAAGGTTGTTAATGGAATGCGGTCATTAGAGTGGGACTGTTTCAGGGGATAAGTATGTTTTCAACAGTGGATTTCAAATGATATATCACTAAGAAGTACAGAGATTGACTGGTTTTAAAAAAGAAACATTTATATAATACAGCTAAACCCTACAGCTTGTGGGCACTGATACCCCATCAACGCATCACAAGCTTTTTATTTAATTGAGTGTGATTTAGGAAAAAGCATTTAGAACACAGTCTGCTCCATCACATCAAATCAATTTAAATTAACAGACCAATGTTTCAGCTGTAAACTGATGCTAATTGAGGACAAGATGCTAGAAGTTACAAGGCACCTCTTGCAAGCTTTAAAGAACTTCTATTTCTATTTCAGAGGGAGCAGTGTGATTTTAGCTTTCCACATGAAAGATATATGATCTATATCTTTCACAAAGAATTGGGATCTTTGTAAAATTTTTTCAGGTCTTAGGCAGTTACTCTCACTGTAAGGTCTGTGTTTACTGAAATTGTAAGAAAATGTTTAACCAACTCTTAGGTAACAATCTGAATAGGTGTTGAAATGTAATGAAATGTAATGAAATCAAGTATTTTCTTCAATGGATGGTAATTTTTGGTGTTATTATCCAGTGGCATTATTTAAAGGATTTTTTTTCCTTTGAGACAATTAAATATAGCTCCAGCAGAAGCAGTTATTATTGAAATCCTTTTTGTAATATTTAATTCTCTAATGCTACTTGAATAATTAACAATAACAACAAGAAGGAAATTCCCAAATGATGAGTTAATCTCATTTTATTTTTTTTCTTTTTTCTTTTTTTTTTCCTTCCCTCCAACTAAACTCCAGAGGAACAAACTGTTTGTTGGTTAAGATTTAACAAATGGCTATGCAGTCCCTGTTACCAGGGTTACAAATTATGGCCATCTTCTTTCAAAATCATAGAAACAAGACTACAACAAACATAAATTACCTATAATTTTCTTATTCCAATAATTCAAATTCACATTTCCATTACTGGGGATGAGTAAAGGAAAGTATGATTCATGTTGCACTGAAAAAACTATTAAGGCCTAAGATTACTTAGGCTTTGAGTGAAAGGTGCCTGTTACTATAAATGTGGAAAGCTAAAATAAAATACTTGTCTAGATTAGAAGATGTGCTTAAGATCTTTGCAGCTATTGGACTGGTAATGTGTGTAACTATTTGACATTTTACTATGCCCCTAAATTTTCTAGTTTGTGATTCAAACATTGAAATCAGTCTTATTTTCAATCAGGTCTAAGTATTATGGGTGATATCCCCCCACCAGAAAAAAAAACAAAACCAGACATTTAAATAATTCTTATCTACCCTTTACTGATTTCCTAGTACTGAGCTAGAAATTACCTTAAACATGAGGCAAGCTGTTCACAAATTAGGGTGTCCTTTTTTGATGATTTTTATTCATTCCATGGAGAAATAAGAGCCAGGATTTTCTATCTTGATCCACCTTGAACCAGAGGGAAGCAGTGTATAAAGGACATACTTTCTGCAGCCTTCATACAGTTGTGTACTTTATGCATGGTGTGTCTGTAGCCAGTGCTCTAAAAATCTGGAAGTTTATCCTCACCTTGATATTTTAGAAAATAGAAGTCTGTCTGTCTTCAGAGCTTCATGATATTCAAGGCAAGGTATTTCCTGCTGTGCTGCACTGCTTCACCACTTCACACATGGGTCATGCCCTTTCTAATGAGGTAAGGAAGGCCCATGGTTTGGTGCAAGATTGATCGTTTTGATATCTTGAATAAAGGAAGGTGTAGTGAAGCTATGATTCCTCTGAGCCAGGGGAGTTCATTTTTAATATCTGCACATCTGCATCTGAAATATCAGTGGACTATAGGTAAAGAAACTTAGAGTTTGAGTCTTTAGGCAGAAATCACATCACCTGGGCTCACATGAATCACAGTCTAAAGTTTTTGGAGATTTTTTTCTGTTGACTACAAAGAGAGTCTGGAGTAGCGAACTCAAACCAAGTATCTGAGTTTGATCTGATAGAACCAGTTGAGAAGACATCCCATTGTGTGATGGCACCCTCCACTGAGTTGATAGAAATATCCTAATCTTGGGTCAGGCCCAGCTCCTTGCAATATCCTGTTTCTTTTTTTTTTTTTTTCAAATAAATCTGGCCTAAATATTTCAAAATTGAAGGGTCTTATGTTTAAATGCATTATGAATAAAAAAAAATTTCATCGTGCCTAATCACTAATGATAAAACAGTAAAAGCAGTAACTTAAGAGTGGGTAGTATGTTAATATAAATTTACACACTTAAAAGTATTTGCTGGTATGTGCATTAATAAATGCAGGAAATAACATTTTTAAAAAATCAAAGAACTTGAAACACTGTTTTGTATGATCTGGAGTGTTTTGACTGTTCATTTCAAACATTTGTATTTCAGTTCAGATTTACCTCTTTTATCTTCAGTGAAAAGAAGGAAGGAGGGAAGGAAGGAAGTGTCGGAAGGAAGGAAGGAAGTGTCGGAAGGAAGTGTCGGAAGGAAGGAAGGAAGTGTCGGAAGGAAGTGTCGGAAGGAAGTGTCAGAAGGAAGGAAGTGTCGGAAGGAAGTGTCGGAAGGAAGGAAGTGTCGGAAGGAAGGAAGTGTCGGAAGGAAGTGTCGGAAGGAAGTGTCGGAAGGAAGGAAGTGTCGGAAGGAAGGAAGGAAGGAAGGAAGGAAGGAAGGAAGGAAGGAAGGAAGGAAGGAAGGAAGGAAGGAAGGAAGGAAGGAAGGAAGGAAGGAAGGAAGGAAGGAAGGAAGGAAGGAAGGAAGGAAGGAAGGAAGGAAGGAAGGAAGGAAGGAAGGAAGGAAGGAAGGAAGGAAGGAAGGAAGGAAGGAAGGAAGTGTCGGAAGGAAGGAAGGAAGGAAGGAAGGAAGTGTCGGAAGGAAGTGTCGGAAGGAAGGAAGGAAGGAAGGAAGTGTCGGAAGGAAGGAAGGAAGTGTCGGAAGGAAGGAAGGAAGTGTCGGAAGGAAGGAAGTGTCGGAAGTGTCGGAAGTGTCGGAAGTGTCGGAAGTGTCGGAAGTGTCGGAAGTGTCGGAAGTGTCGGAAGTGTCGGAAGGAAGGAAGGAAGGAAGGAAGGAAGGAAGGAAGGAAGGAAGGAAGGAAGGAAGGAAGGAAGGAAGGAAGGAAATCAGTTTCTAAACAGTCCTAAATATTAGTTTTCCAGTACTATTCTACTGTTTCTTTGTCAAACAGATTAGATTAGTTAAAATGCATTTAAATAAAGAGAATACTTTTTTATTTCTCCTACCATCAAATAAACAATAAATGTGAGAATTTGTGACTTTTATTCTAAAGAATGAAGTAGTGTGAGATGCTGAGCATGAATCATTTCAGGACACTAAATAAAGGGAAGAGATATATTTCAGTGGTGATTGCAATTTCATCCCTTTTTTTATGTCTCTTCCAGATGCTCACAGCATGAAAGAACAAGAGAATATTTGTAGCTTCATGTTCTCATTCTGATTTTAAATTTATTAAACATGTTTGAATACATTTAGAAAAGTTCTGTTTTTCCAGTAAGATAATCTACAAATAGTAGACACTGAGATTTAATTTCATAAATAAGTTTCCCAATTTTTTTCTTTTTACATGGGCTTTTTATTAAAGCATTTTCTATCATAAGTAAGTTAAAAATTAAATGTGTCATTGGATAAATCTTTTCAGCTCCTGCATGCTGATGAAAAGAACTGCAGCAAGTCAAAGTGTAAGCATTCTGATTTGCAACATGAAATCCAGCTTCATTATAGTTGATGAAAAGCTCTGCTATTGATTTCTGTACTGCCCAGATTTTTCCTTAACGCCATTTACTAACAGGCACTTCCATAGCCAGGGCAATGCCTGCTGCCATCAGCAGAGTAAGCTGAGTAGCAGTCTTGTCACTGCAGAGTTCGTAGGTGGGTGAAAGGATCCTGAAGTATGGTTAAAGCTGAAAAGGGTCCAGACACTTCATGTGCACCTTCTGAATGCACTGAGATGAAGCAAAGTGAGGTTCCAATTTACATTTTCTCCCTCTGACAATCACTGTTTTACAACTCAGCCTCTCTGAATCTGCTGTTGAAAGCTGCATACCTTGTGCTGACCTTGGCTTTCAAAGCACTGAGCTTCTGTGTTCATGTACATTTTTGTATCAGGTACTATAAAGCAATACCTTGAAGCACCTGACCTATGGCTCTATTATTATCACCTTACAGCCCTGGGTGGAGGACTTGAAAATCTTTTGTTTTCTTAGCTTGCATTTATAGAATGAATGTAAGCAGAACTACCTCCAGCTGCAATTGTGTGTAGCCTGCAACACAAAATTGTCTGGCTATACTCTGTTTTGTTTAAGCAGCTTATGTTCACTTTTTTTTTTTTTTGGGGGGGGGGTGGTATAGCTTTTCTATAATGGGGTAAGGGAGAAGACATTGTTAATTACTCATTTTAATTTTCACTATTATTTTTTTTTCAAAAGAGAAGAACAAGAACAACCCATGTTTACAAAAGAAACAAAAGATACTTATTTTTAGCTTCAATTAACTATAGCATGGACACCTTTTAAAAGTTCCCTTTTCAGGTACAAACAAACCTTTTATAGTGTCTTTTGGGGAGGTGAGAAAATTTGAATTACAAATGTTACTAAAGATTTCAGGATCACAGTTCATTACTAGTTTGGAAAACATTTCCACAAATACTTAACTTTAGTGGAAGTCTTTGAGTTTTCTCAAAATACTGGCAGGTTTCCATTCCTAATTTCATCTTTCCGATGATATAGTAATCACTGTGTTATGAGTATTTTTCTCTGCTTTGTTTTTTCACTATATTATGCTGATGGAATTCAGTGCAAGCCCTACAATTTTATTCCCAAACTCTCTAGCTGGGCCTGATCAAAGCTACTTTGTGCCCTCTATGTGCCTGAGTCTCAGATGTAGTCAAGAAAATGAGAAAGAGGAGAATGTAGAACTAAGGAATTAAAAAATTATTGACTTCCTCTGGGTTTGTGCAAGGAAGCATTGGTTCAGAGGGCTTCTCCCAAGTCCCTCACTTAAAGAAGCTATTGATGCTGTTTCAATAAATGAATGAGCTTGGTCTGCTAGCAAAGAGCTTTGTCAGGAAATTACACTTCTGTGCTATATATCATAAATATGTAAAAACTTTGGTTGAAACATAAATTTTATTTCTATGACTGGCTATTCAGGAGTTAACTGAAATGATGAAGTAATTAAAGTAACTGATCAATGTAGTAGCTTTAGAAATCTGCATCCAAGGTCTTAAAATTTATTAAATACAAGTGTAGTCACAACTACATTCCAGCCACAGTGATATTTTCCCAATGATTGAAAACACCTTTATGAACACTAAAGATAAAAGAACTATATTTTCTACAAGTATCTTGAAATGTTATACCAAGCTCTTTGCTATTTTTAAATGTTAGGGAGAATGTCTGACGCAACATAGAGCTCCATGAACTCCAAGATACATAAGATATTTTTTTCTTTTGTTCTAAAGAAGTTTGGAGTAGTTATTTACAAATTATAAATTTTCAAGCTTGTTCTTTAATACTAAAACATAAATTATTTTGTGGGGTAAAAGCCTTAAAAATATATATATTTAAATTTCAAATAAGTTCAGACAGACTTCAAAGATATATGAAAAGTACTACTTTCAAATAAATATCTACTTATTCAATAAATAGTCACCAGCTTTATAGTGTTTATACAAATTTTAAACAATTTAAGAAGCTGAATAGTATCAAAGTTATTTCAGAGTTTCACCTTAGAGACTGACATTCTAAACTCAGTAATGGCCAGATGGTTTATGTTAATAAGAATCTTCAAAATCTGCAACTTTTCCCCTGCTCTTTACAGAGTATCTGGGGGGACAAAAAGCAGTCAAAATGTTATAAACCTTTGACTTCTGTCAGTAAGATGGCTTCAGAGCTTTCTTATGCTGAAAAAATATAAAAGAAGGACAAAGAACTGAAGCTGATATGGGCAAAATTCCAGAGTGTTCAAGAAAACAGTGTCCTAATCAATCTGAAAGTGAAATATTGGTCAATTAACACTGAAAGCCTATTTAATTAAGGTGAATCATGTAAAAGGAAATGGTGGGTAGTCTTGTTTATGCAATCATTATATTTCCTCTTTTGCTAGAGTTACAATTCATAATACATAAGTAGTAAAGTTGTCTTAATTTCCGTAAACATTATGAGTTGTTCTGCTAGTTAATTCTCAGTTATATATGAGCAGTGTTTGTTAGCTAATGAAAATCTAAATACAGGACTAATGATAAAAAAATTTTATATATATATATATATACACAACACCTATGCAATATGTATATATATTATACACAACACCTATGCAAACTGCTAATACCTAGGGTGTCCTAATGTGAAAAGATAATTGGAAAAGGTTTCTTTTTGTTTGTTTTGTTTTTTGTTTGGGTGGTTGGTGGGTTGGGTTTTTTAAATGATACAATAACAATCTAAGCACTTGTTAACCAATTTCTTAGAGATCCATAGTATATTTTCTTAAGCGACTAAAATACTAACAAGGAGTTGTTTGTGAGAAAATGAAAAATCTGTACATATTTTATTCAATACATACTCAATAAAGTGTTTTCCTGTAAAATATATCTATACACAATATACAGAATCTTTAGAAGAACACACTTTCTCCAGTATGACGCTTTAGATGGTATGACTTTGCCAGTGTATGGCTCTGGAGAGCTGATCAGCAGCTGACATGGAAAAGGCTGCTGGAGGCACCTAATTTTTAACCATTCTAGCTTTGTTTGCTTAAAGGTGAGCAAATATTGACTAACTGTTTTCATAATTTATGGTGACCAGATGTATATCTGATACCTAAGGAGAATAGTCATAATATTTTGTACATATGAAGGCACAATAGCAAGAGACACACAGTTTTAGCTTTGGTTTCTTTGCCTGTATTTTAGAATTCTATAAAAAAAGCATAGAAAAGTATGAAAATGAATATTTGGAAGGCAAATATATATAAATAAATAAGTACAGGGTTCCACTAGGTAATGCTGTTTGCTAACTGCAGCTGTCATTTCAGGGCAAGCAGTGAGCAGGCTTGTGGCAGACCCATGCAGAGTTTGGACTTTTCAGACAGGGACAAGGACTTTTCCTCTGCTGAAGAGCTGCCCTATCCACCATAAAGAAAAGTGTGCTGGTGTGAGATATCCTCATTAGCCTGCTCTGCTTAGCAGGTGTGCTGCTGCCAGCTGTGCCAGCTGCAGCTTGGTGGTGGCCCTCAGAGTCAAGTGCACACACAGTCAAGGTAAAGCACAGCAGCAATCAGCTTTTTTGTGATAGGACCACAGACTTTAAGATAATCACCTGTAAAGTTTACTGTATGTAAATGTTGTGAATGGGAGTTTTTTTACTGCTATGCAGCACCCAAGAATAGCAGAAATGTAGCTGGAAACAGTAATTCCACAAGAAGTTTTAAGTGGTAACAAAAATTCCAGGAAAATTCTGCTGGATAATTAGCAGCAAAAGACAGCATATAGCATCACTAGCTGTCAAAGATGTAGAAATTGTACTTCAGAAGTTTTTGTACTGCCAAAAAAGTGTAGCTGAAGAAATGAAATTGCAGTTGATCTAAAATCACATTTGCAAGAACTCGAGAGGGAATCTTCTTAGTGGCTTATTGCTATTTATGTTGTTCCATCAGTCACTTTACATTATTCCTCATGTCAAGGTGTTAGTGTCAAAAATTGCCTTTTACTCATGCATCCTTTTAGAATGTAAGAAAGCTGATTAACTTATTTAGGAGGTAATTACCGATACAAGAATTAAGAGTTAGACTGTGGCTGGATCGTTCACACGTGCTCAAAGGGAGAGAAAAAAATATGAACAGCCATTCTTGTTCAGTTGGTTCTTTATAGGCACATATCCTTATTTCTTCTATGAAAACCAAAATTTTCTTCCATAAAATGTGCAATCTGAATATCAACACACATCATCCATGACAATATTCTTAGAACAACAGATATAAAATTTCTGCAGGTAGCAGTAGTGCCTAAAACTTCCCTTCCCTTCCCTTCCCTTCCCTTCCCTTCCCTTCCCTTCCCTTCCCTTCCCTTCCCTTCCCTTCCCTTCCCTTCCCTTCCCTTCCCTTCCCTTCCCTTCCCTTCCCTTCCCTTCCCTTCCCTTCCCTTCCCTTCCCTTCCCTTCCCTTCCCTTCCCTTCCCTTCCCTTCCCTTCCCTTCCCTTCCCTTCCCTTCCCTTCCCTTCCCTTCCCTTCCCTTCCCTTCCCTTCCCTTCCCCTCTTTTCCTCTTCTCCCCTTTCACTTATAAAGTGGCCATTTTTCTGGACCCATGAGTTTTTCTCATTTATGTCTTACTGATTCTCTCCCCATCCCACCCAGGGGAGGTCAAATAAATGACAGAGTGGGGGCTTGGTTGCTGGACAGAGTCGACTCACCACATTTACTTACTGGTTTGTGTTATGTTGCCAAGCACAGCATAAATGGGAAATGCAAAGTATTAAACCTAAGTGGGACACATGGAATTAAATACTGGTGGCTATCTGGGGCTTAAGTTTCAGACCCAGCTGAAGTTCTGCATTTTCTGTGAGACACAAAACTCTGATAGGAACTCAAAGATTCCAGCGTATACAGAAGATACTAGAAGACTGCAGGCTGTGAAGTTCAGCTGTATTTGGGATTTCTCAGAACACAGGGAATTTGAGTACCGGTGCGCTGATGACTAGATGAAGTAAGTGCTCTCAATGTCTAAATCCGGAGGGTAAAAGTACTCATTGCACAATGGGTACAGTGATGTACAACCAGATACGGAAGTCATATTGATTTCCTTAGGCAGGATTGAAGCTCCTATGGAACTTATTAGGACAAGTCTTGTTTACTTTGTCTCTGATGATTCTGTATTGAATAATCAGAGCAGAGAATCAAGCTTACTTCAATGAGACTTGGATTGGGTCCTGAAAGACTGAATAAGAAAGTTCCTTTTATTGAAAGTACACAATGAATCCTTCCTCCTGTATTCATGAGTTATTCTTTACACCACACCTGCTTCTCTAACACAGATTGTCCTTGGCACATAGTTAAAACAAGGAGAGAACAACAAACAAGCAACATCTTCATTCTTGGCATAGAAAGATGCAATTTTGGGAGGTAAAAATAGTACCAAAGAGGATAGTGCTGCCTTTCTTACTGCTGACATTTATATTCACAGAAATACATAAGTAAAATGTTCAGTTTACTGGAATCTTTTTTAATGCAATGAAATTCATGCTTTGTATGAAATATAATATCTATTCAAACACATTTTTACTAAATTTGGTGTAGGGAATAGGAGCTTATAATAAATTTTTTTCTCCCCTTAAATCATATTGATGAAATTGTGTTGATATAACTTTATGTTTTCGGCTGTCTGCTGACACCTTCATCAGGGGAGAACCACAAAGATGCAACCAATTAAAAAAATGCCTGTTCAACTTCATCATGGTGTCCTCTTTTTTGCAGTAAGATTCTCCTCTTTTTTGTGCAGGTATGTACCTGTATGTAACTGTCCCATGATGGAATGAAGGCTGCAATGGATAGTTCTGTTGCAATCTGTCTCACATCTTGGTTTCTCCAGCCAAAACTGGTGTAAAGATAAATTATTCAAGGGCATGAAATTAATTTTGAGGCCAGACTCAATGTATAGAACACAAGTCTTTTATGTGAAATATCTATGTGTCAACATGATTTTTAAAATGTACTTATGGTTACGTTGAGCAACCCAAATCCCAAGAAACACTCAAGTATGTAACTCTTATTAAAATCAGTAGATGTCTTGTGTCTAGATTTTAGCAATGATCTAGGTCTCAGTCTCCCTGACTTAGATATAATTCATGCTTGCTGAGTGAATTTTGGCTTTGAGATAGAATGGCTGAGAGAACATTTCTTTACCCCACTGAGACATTCTTAAATAACTTGCACTCATTACTACTTTCTGTTTTTCTTACTGTTCACTGCTGGGTAGGTAAACAACAGACATCATACTAAATTCACGGCTTTGCTAAGAAATAAATAATTAAGACCCTTCACAGAAAATGTTCAATACTTTTTTACACAGCACTAACAGTTATACAGAATATTTTTTTTCAGCAAAAGGAAAACCAGTGTGAGGCATAATTCATGATATAGCACAATAACTTTTTTTTATAATCTTGTCAAGACTGACAGTTAAACATTTTAAGATAAAAATCTAAATGCTGTTGAGGAATTCCTTATTTTCTTGTGTCTCTTAGGACCTTGCTAAGCTAGTTATGAATCACACTGATATCAATTATGGGCAATGTCTGTCTGAGTACAATCTAGGTCATGTAAGACAAGATGAGCTTATCCCTGGTATGCACTCTAGTCATCAATACCTGGAGCTGCTCAAGCCTTTTTAGCCTTGGAGACATCTAAATTCACTTTTTCAACTTGAAAGGTGCAAAAGTTCATCAGATCATTGGATCTCTCTGCCTTCATTATAAATACCACAGAGACTTCTGGAAACCTCTGCCAAAGACAGGAAGCATTCCTTATTTCACTGGAAAGTTATCTATAAAATAACTAGATTCTCTATAGATACTAGACACTAAAACTACAACGTAGTGCTCATGTACTTTGTTGTGTGTCACAGTGAATATCGCATGCTGTGAAAGACTCAGGGTGCATTGAAGTCCAGTGGGAGACATAGGTAGGTGATTGATATTTACTGCACTCTGGGGGGTCTTAATAAAGATTTAGGGGCATGCATAACTGGCAGTCTGTTCTCAGTTCTTCTCTAAGGCAAACGGGAAGACCGAGTTCTTGTTTGTTTTTTTTTTTTTCCCACGATGGGAAAAAAGGGCCACTCTATCCCTTGTTGGAAGTTACCGATACCTCCCCATTTCTTCCAGTTAATGATTTTTTTTGGTCTCTCTCTAATATATTTCAGGGGGAAAAAAAAATCACTCTAGTTAACTCAAAATAACAGAACCTATTTTATCTGCTAACTAATTAAGATAGTTAACAAAAATTAGTAGGCAGAGAGAGTAAACTCCTGAGCTGAATACTCATATCAGTAGATATTATTTGTTTCTGCATTTTCTCTTCTGGATTCTCATCAGTTCTGAATAGAGGTCTATCGTGGGTTCTGGATTCCAGAAGCAGCATGGAATTCCTGTTTTAATCCTGAGGTGAGGTGCCTAGCAGCTGTAGAGAATTACGTGATCAGATGTATACTCTGATATTTATGTTTTCTCAGTCTCTGTCTCCACCAGCCTCATGAAACAGATCATTAGGATTGCCTTTATAACTCTAATACTTCTTTAGACACAATGTTCCTTTAGCAAGGAATATGATTCTGGAATATATGTATATAAAATACAAGCTTTACAGTCCCAGATATGAAAATCAGTAATTAGTTTTATCTGGCTATATGCATTTTTAGCCCAACAACATCCTTTTCTTTTTTCTTTTTCTTTTTTTTTTTTTCCTAAGCTTATAAAAGCTTTCCTAATTTTTATCTTCTTCATATATAAATTTAGTGGTAATAAGCACACCATTGAAAGTTTAGAATTTTTACATTTTACTTTTCATTACTTGTATTTTATTGTTAATTTTGCTTCAGCTATAAAAATGGTTGTGCACCTTTTTTTCTTTTTAAAGAAGGAAATGTTAAGTTGCCTTAGTGTGATAGTTCACTTATATTCAATTTTCCACTGCTTTGACAAAACATTCATCTGTGCTAGGGATGCTGCAGTTATTCTTTTATCTTCCTAAGGCTCACTATAGCTGTCTGCAAACAGATCCAATTGACTGTTTCAATTTTTAACTTTTTTTAAATGCAAATTTTCTTAGCCTGTATGCATTTGGATAAATTTGATATGCTGTTGATATTCCTGAGATCTGAACTCTTCATTCAGTTGATATTGAGTGCTTTTTCTTGTATTACGTTAGGATTTTCAGTCAGAGTATTTCTATACTTTCTATGCATTGAATTGTTGGTTATAATATAATTCTGCTTGAATAATTTCTAGATGTTTTTTTAAGGGCTAATTTTAATTCAAGAATCTCTCAGACCCTTTTCTAGCACTTGATCAATTCTTAGAACTTTTCAGAGATAAATGTTTTCTTTCATCTCTCAAGAGTTATGACATCAAAAATTTTGTTACACTGTTTTTATTTCACAGTTTGAAACCCTGTCTCCCACATGCTTAATTATATGGAGAATGCCAGAGTTCCAAAATTTCTTGCTTATTAAAGAAGCCCTTATCTAATTAAATGAGAAAAGGAAAAAAAAAGGCAACAAATGCAATGGGTACTGTGATGATAAGACATAAGATTTCTTCCTTTTGTCCTGCACTGGTGCTTGTTGCTCAGAGACCTGGGGTGAAGCACTAATTCACCTAGGTATCTTCTCCATTTTCATGGATCTTTCAGCACAGAGAGTTTTCAGCCTCTCATTTCTCTGCTTCAGGCCACTTTGTAGTTGGCAATTTATTAGGAACTCTCATTTCTTCTTCAATTTTTACCCCATCCAACCAAAAATATTTAAAGGAACAATTTTCAATGCTACAAAGGAGATATGTTGCCCTTAGAATTGATAATCTAGATTTATACAATAGAGGAAATTGTGGGAAAGAAATCAAGTTCAGCCTATTCACCAAAATACAGGCTTCTTTGGGAATAGACTTCTTAATGAGGCCTTCTGCAATGGGACATGGGATAGCATTTGTAAACTAATAGATATAAGGAAGACATTTCTTATTCAGGAGAAGGATAGTTACAAGAAATACTGAGTGTAGGTATGTGTGTTTCATTAAATGGAGCAATTATGGTATCTAAGTAGTTGATAGCAGAAGCAGAAAAGATGAAATTTCAGCTGAAACTAGATTAAAGCTTTCCATGTTACTCAACTCATACTGTACAACTCTTACACATAAATAAATGCACAGAACTGCGTCTGCAGTCATAGTTCCTAGTTCCCGGGGCCCCATAATAATAAAAGCAAATAAGTCAGCTATTCACAGACTTACTCTATGTTTAAATGCTACCAACAGTGTTTTTCCTCTTTCCTGCCTCTTATGCTCATGTCATTTTCATAGACAATCACTTTTCAGGCCAAGCTGTAAAACAATTCTTGCCTCCAGCTGTCACAGGTAAGGGAAAGTCCATCCTTTGATGGATTCTTATTACTTATTAAATATTTAATAAGCTCTGAGACAAGTTCAAGGTTGTATTTCCCTCTTGCCCAGTAATTTTGGTGCTGCTTGTCAGGGAAATAATGCAGGCTGAATGAAGGGCAAACAGCACTAGTTAGCAGCTTGCATACATGTCAGTAACAATAACTTACCCATGTATAATCAGGTGAGGTTTTTCCATTTTAGCTTACAACAAGTTGCATTTTAAAGTATTACCCTGAGGGAAAAAAGTAAAATGTTGAGAATAGATGCAGGAAACAAATCCAATAATATCCAACCACTGTGCTGAAAAATTGAATTTTAAAGGACTTTCTTTTCCTCTATTTTTCTGTGATTGGCACAATTTTAGCATAATAAGAGCAGCAAATAAGGTCACTAGGCTCAACAAGCAACCTCCTGTTGTTTCCCTTATCTTTATTTTCTTGATTTTCCTCTCTTTTCTGTCAGCTCTTTGCCTAATAAGCATTGACTTTCTTATTTCAGAGTCTCTCTAATATTCTGAACCAAGGATTGTAATCTTGAAGATTTTCTTTATCACCATGGCAAAGTGATAAAAAAAAATCTCTGAAAGTGCATCCATTTTTTAAAGCATAGTGTAGAGCTGTTGAAATAATATTATAGGTGATTTAGAAAACATGAAGGATTATTTTATCTTGAAACTTTTAAAATTAACTTCAGTTTACACAACAATTATCAATCTACAGTACCACTCTGGTGCTCAAAATTATTGTCTAACCACAGTAGGGAGTGCGACCACTTTAATTAATTCCATTGGAATCATCATATTTAGACTAAATTACTTTTATGTCTTGAAGAGTAGTCACGTTCAATAAAAGCACATTAGCATAAAGATCATATAAACAAAAATTGTTGAATAAAGCATACAATATTTGCTGTTCAACTGCTGACTTTGATGTTTTACAAGTAAAATTTTTATTTTAAAATTCACACCTATTTAAACATGGACAATAAATGTGGCACTAAGTATAACAAAGCAAAAGGACTCATAACAATGCTAATAGATCTTAGAAACTTTCAATAATCCATTTATCATAGGATATTTACATTTTAGAGCAACTAAATCAAATAACAAAAAATATTAATATCAGAAAATAGAATCTAGAAGTGAGTTTTGGAAGATTTATTTGAAAACCTGGGATATTATTGGTAAAATTTCTTTTAATTCTATTAACAGGTTAAAATTTCCTGTTAAAAAATATTGGGCTAGCAGAGTCAACTAGAGGAAAAAAATGTTGAAATTGGAAATGCCAATATATTCTTTAATCACTGTCAAAACAGTTCCATATTTCTCTTTCAGACAAAGTACTATACTATTTCTGTGAGAAAGTACATTTTTGCTCAATGTGAAATTGGATCAGAAAATCCTGAATCACAAATGTGTGGCATTGTAACCCAGTAAGAATATTATTTCTATTGCCTGTGAGAGGGTGCAAACTTAGAACAGGAGTGCAAATGGAGACATAGGGTGATCGCAGGGGTCGGGAAAATGCAGTACCAGGTGACAGCAGACTCCAGCATCCTTTAGCCACTCACCAGCATTCAGCTACTGGTCCTCAAAGGAACACAGCCCTGGGAGATGGGGAGTGAGGGTGTGGGGAAAGAGTTATAGGGGTGACAAAAAAAGGAGTAAGTATCCATTACATCTAAATCACAGTAAATTCAGATGTATGGTGAATTTGCGGGCGAAAGGAAGATGTGGAATGGGTCAGTATATGTATAAAAAATGAACCTGGGTGAATCCTAGAGTGAGGAGAAAGAAAACATTAATACCTACCACCATACATCATCACTGGTATACTGATGATTTAATACCTAAAACCCCCAAGAAGCCATGGACAACAGGATGCAAAGGAGAAGGCTGAGCATAGCAAAGGAGGAGTAGATTCTGCAGAGCTGGTGTATCCATTGTTCTACATGCATCTGATTTAACCTAGAATCAGATGTTAGAATCAATGCAACTTGAGTAACAGTTCTTTTATTACACTGTTAAGAGTTTTTAATGAGACTGAGAAGCAATTCTCAGATTTGCATATATGATGCATTCTTTTTGCTCATAACAAGGCTTCTTCTGCTGTTGGAGGGAATTTATGTATTCTGTAATCTGAATGTAACAAATTCATAAGGGAAGCATGTAGCTGGAATTAGGTCTTTTGTGTTTTATTTTGGTTTGTTTGTTCATTTGTTTGGGATTTTTTACTTATCAAATATGTACTTAAAAATATTCAGGCTGGGATATTTTATTTTTCAAATATTTGTTACCATAACTATTTTTTAAAGGAAAACAATACCAGACTTCTGCTTCTCTTCTCAAAGCTATTACTTTTGTCATCTTGTTCTCAGCTTCATAAATTTCACTAAACTGAGACAAATTTTGAAAATGGACTGTTCTCTGCAGGTACACTTGGTACTCAGTGAGTCTGCCACCTCATTATATAACAGTAATTAGGCTGAATATGAAAAACAAAATAGCTTTCCCTCTATATTTTTTCCCATCATCCATGACTCTCTGTGGGTTTGCATGTAGGAGCCTCTTTGCTGAAGCAGATTTCAGTGAATAACGATTGTGCTGTGCTATATCCATCATTAGCCTCAAAATTCTATAATTTGTGTAAAGGGAAATAGGGAAAGTATAAAAAAAGGAAGACTCAGTGTAATGTACTGCTAATGAACTCTGGCTTGTCAGCACAAAATACCTTGATCACAGTGGCCTAACCACATGTCTTGAAGTAAATTGACAGAACTGTTTCTTTGACGCTTTTCACAAATCTTCAATTTCATGCATTATTTCTAGAAATATATCCATGAAAATATGTAATTATGTGGTTGTAAGTGGGCATATCTGATTTGTTCATGTACTGTTTGTTCCAAAAGCATGAGGCAAGCCCACAGAAAGTAACATTCCTGCACTCTGGATCACATGGAAATGTTTGGAAAGTCTGGTGCTTTCTCCCTGCTCCCAGTCTGCTTAGTCACCTGCCCACCAGAGCCAGGCACCTGCAGCTAGGGACAGGGTGACAGAGGCCAAAAAAAGAGACCAAGTGGCAGCTCTTGAGGTAAGAATGCAGTTCTTCTAAACAATAGATATTACAGAAAAGCAGGGAACAGGTGCATTACTGCTCCTTAAGGTGAGGGAAAGAAATACTTTTCCTAAGGATTCAGAGGAGACAATGCAGAGATTTCCATAACTCAGGAAGTCCCTGATTGGTTTCAAGATTGACAGCAAGATAGAGTAACATTGTTCAGAGGCTTAGATTCATGGTCAAATTTCTGAAAACTTCTTGTGCTTTGATTTGAAGCTTTAGTTGTCCCTCACTTTATACGGATTGGGATTAAAAAGCATTTTGCTGTTTATATGTGTCTATACTTGAGACCTCTTTTTTTGCTGTCCCTGAATAAATTTTAAACTTAACTTGTTAGTCTCTTTGAATTAATATTTGTAAATATGGGGAAGGGATCCAACAAAAATCCAAATGAAGGCTGCAAGACAGCTTTGTCATGTGATTGTTTTGCAGGATCAAAGGTAACCATAATGTACCACAAGTAACTTTGATTTTTTAATTCTAATATTGCCCCTTTTTACATGAGACATTGAAAGCTTTGAGATGTTGTAGGTTAGTATAGTTAGGAGGAGAATATGTTGAGAGGATGCAATGCTCTCTTTAGGTAATGTCTATGTTTCCAAAAACCCATGCAAAATATGGACATGATGAATAATACAAGAATGAAATTACAATTCCAATTTATGAATTCCAATTCCAAATTATTGAATGAAATTACAATTTCCTACCTTACTGAGACATGCTTTCTTCACTCATTATGCCCCAAAATCTTTGTAGTCCTTCCTCAGAATTACATTTAATTTGATGGTTAAATTGCTTATTTCCTTCTCCTTCCTCCATTTTCTTCTGTTTGCTTGGCTTTTAATCCTTCTCAATTCTTTCTGACTCTTGCAATTTTAACAGGGGGATCTTCTGTCCAAAAAGCTCAGATGGCTAGTGACTGCAATTATTTTTCTTCCCTAACAAGTTTAATAATTTCTGCTGGGTTTGGTAAAAAAATACATTTTATCCTACTGAGTAGGAGAGGTTTAATCAAATATCTCTACAATGTTCTCACAGAGCTTTTCTTTTGAAAAATTTCTTTCTCCAATTATTGTATGTGTACAAATAGAACAGGACTCTGTGTCCTGTGCTATTAAGCATTCTGCAGGGTTTTTGGTTTTTTTTTACGCAGACTGGGCAACATCAGCCATGTAATGAATGATTAAAATGCCTCAGGTTTGTGTGCAATATCATAAGCATGGGCTCTGGGTCTAAGTGAGCTAATTTTAATATTCTGTCTATTGCTGTTCCTTTACTTTTAAGAGCATTGAGGTCATTGATCATGTGGAAATTGTGAGGTGAAAGCATCTGATCCATGATTAAAAGAAATCCAAATGAATATACTCTAAAATAATTTCTAAGAAAACATATATAAAGTAATTAACCTCAGTGGAATTGCAGATATTCTGTCTGAGAAACTGTAATATTCCCTTGCATAAAGAACGAGTATTGTAAGGCAGAGAGAGATTTACCCAGAGGCATTTGAGAAATGTAGGGGAACATTGCAGTTTTTGCTGATAATTAATTGAAAAGAACATATACAAGAACAAAAAAAGAAAAAGTACACTAAATTGTTAAGTATGATCAGTTTTCACATGCAAGGACTGATAACTAGCAGTATTGAAAACTGATAGAATGAAAAGCAATGAATATAGAATTTTCATTGTGCAGAGAGGAAATATTAGCTGGTGAATGAACGTCACTATGACATGATGCCATTTGGATGAAAAAAATGACAATTTGAATAAACATGCAGAATAGGTAAGATTAAAAAATAAAATGGTTATATATTCCCACTTTAATGAATAATCAAAATCATAAGCATCTGATGATAAGCAGAACTGTTTATGGTGTTCAGGATGAGGACCTAAATGCATTTTGACAAGAAAAATTCAGAAGAGAATGGCAGTATTTACTCTTTTTTCTACTTCTTATTCTGGTCCATGAAGTATCTGAAAATTTTACCTATTCAAAACATTCACCATGTCTCATGGACAAAGTTCATCTTTACTTTGCACTCATTTATTGTACAAAGGGTATGTGCATGCAATCAACATAAAGCTTCACAATTATGTTGGATTACAATGCTTATTATGTACTTTGGACCTGATTATAGATCTGATAATTAGGATGCCTTGGCAAGAACAGAGCTTTAAGAATTGAATCAAGACTGGCTGACAGGAAGACTGAATCAACTTCTGCAAGCAAGAGATGTTGCAAAATGTATGAGTTTGTTTATGTTATGATTAACCCAATCATTGTAGTAAAACATTACTAGCCTTCGTAGAATGCTATATAAGCATGTGTAGTCCACAATAAATTTGGATTCTGACCACCACTCAGTCTCCCTGTCTCTCTCATCATTGCCGATATGCCTAGGTGTTCTGCACTAGTAATAAATGAGCATTAGGTGAAGGTTTCCAGGTGCTGATTTTAAGGAGCTGCAGGGAAACCCCTGTGAGGAGCACAGGTGGTTCCAGCTAGCTCCCAAAATGACCCACTGCAAGGCACACTGAGCCTCACAGCCAAGATGGTGGTAACCCTAGGCAAAACATATTTTAGAAAGGGCAGAACACAAAGGGGAATAAGGAAAAAACTAAGATGAGTAATCTGCAGGCACCAACATGACAGAAGGTGAGGGAGGTGCACCAGGTGCTGGAAAAGAGATTCCCCTACATTCTGTGGTGAAGACCATGGTGAATCAGACTCCCCATTCTGCAGCCCCTGTTTTTCTGATTATGAGAAAATTTACAGGATATTTGGCCTGCTGGTAAACAGATAGGGTAAACCTGTCTAGAAGAGGGAAAAGGATCTTTTAACAAGAGCTAGCAGGGTTAATTGAAGGACCTTGAAGCCACTGTGCTTAGAGCAGAGTAGCTATCAATGAAACACGGTGCGACAACTTGCACAACAGGAGTGCTGTAATGGATGGCTAAAAACACGTCAGAATGGATAGGCAAGGAAGGAGGGGTGATAGGGCAGCCCTGTATGTTATGTAGAATTTTGACTGTCTAGAGCTTAATGCTGGTGACAATAGCATTGAGTGCGTATGGGTAAGAATCAGGGAGAAGACCAACAAGGCAAACATCATGGTGGAATTCTGTTACTGACCACACAAAAGAGGCAGGAGGAATATTTTATAGAACCAAACCTGGCTGTAAGATACAATAGAAAATCTTTATATATACATCCATATATATATCTCTCTATATATATATAAGTCGCAAGAGGAGAGCTAAGGAAAATCTCCATATTTTGTTGAGTGCATGGTGAAACATTGTTTCAAAGAATAAGGAAAAGGCTGAAGTACTTAATGATTTCTTTGCCTCAGTCTTTAATGCTAAAATCAGCTTTTCTCTGGATACCCTGTGCTAGAACATAGAGACGGGGAGAAGAATGAAGTCCCATAATCCAGGAAAGAATGTTCAGAGACCTGCTGCATGCTCAAGTCTGTGGGGCTGGATGGATGCAAAAGCTCTGTAGAGGGCTGTGGATGGGATGGATTGATACACCAATTTTATGAGGTCTTGCACCTTGGTCACAACAACACCATGCAGCACTACAAGCTTGGGGCAGAGTGGATGGAAAGCTGCCTAGTTCAAAAAGACATGGGGCTCCTGGTTAACAGCTGGCTGAATATGAGCCACTCAATGCCCAGCTGGCCTGTATCAGCAATAGTGTGGCCAGCAGGACCAGGGCAGTGATTGTCCCACTGTACTTGGCACTGGTAAGGCTGCACTTTGAATCCTGTGTTCTGTTCTGGGCCCCTCACTACAGAAAGTCATTGAGGTCCTGGATCATGTTCAGGGAAGAACAAGGAAGAGGTTATTTGGGGCCCTGCAAAGAGCAGCTGAGGAAGCTGGGGCTGTTTTAGCAAGGAAAAGAAGAGGCTTAGGGAAGACCTTAATGGTTCCTAACACTACGTGCAATGAGGTGGGGGTTGGTTTGCTCTCACAAGTAGCAATCAATAGAAGAAGACAAAATGGTCTTAATTTTCACCATGAAAGGTTTAGATTGGGAATTAGAAAAAAATTCTTCACTGAAAGGGTTGTCAAGCAGTGGAATGGGCTGCCCAGGTAAGCGGTTGAGTCATCATCCTTGAAGGTGTTAAAAGATGTGCAGATGTGATGTTTGAGGACATGGTTTAGTGGTGGACTTCTCAGTGTTTGGTTTCTGGTTAAACTCAATGATCTTAAAAGTATTTTCCAGCCTATTCTGTTCTAATCTGTTCTGTTCTATTTGCAACAGTTAATTTCAGGGAAGTAATGGAGACAAGTCCTGCTATTGGAAAGAAAGTTTTCAGGAGTGTTGTAGGACAAAAGAAAATTATGAATATTCAGTATACAGTGCACATATGAGATATAGAACAAATTTTTAAGCTAAAGTTGCTCTTTGATTAATGCTTTAGCACATAAATATTAGACTAAAATTATTTTTTTCCTAGGAACTCAGTACCCACAAATTAAATCAATAAATTCGAAACCTCTTTCAAATCAGTCTGCTTTTATTTACATTTCTACATTTGTATTTATCAAGTTAATAATTGAAACAATGCACAAAAATGAGAAACTCAGAACTGCATTATTTCTATAGAACAATTATAAACAACTTTAAAGGGTTGTAGACTTTGACATAGTCTTTTTTCCTGTGCCATAAACTAAAATATTTTATCCAGCTCACTGAAGGATATTCTCACAGTAAGAATTCAGTGATGTAATGTATCCTTATCTCCCTCCTTACTCCCCAGCAGAGCATATGGGACACCACTAGTGGCCTTGTGAATGATGCAGCTCATGAGAACGTGAGCAGGAAAGCAGGAAAGCAAGTATTTTAAGCACATATGGGGATAATAGCTTTTCATAGAGGTAGTGTTGTGTTCAGTCAAAAACTGAGACTGCCCAATGTATTTACTGTCACCCCTGTGTGTAGCAGTGGGCCTGTGCCACTCAAATCATCCCTGAGAACAGGTGCCTGTGCTTCCTGAAGAGGATGCACCCCAGCACCCCTCACACCCTCCGCCCCAGTGTGGGTTGTGCCGTCCACCTCTCTGTTCATTCTGTGTCATCCTTACATTTACAGGCAACTAGTTAGGTGTTGTTACTTACCTCACACATTCCGCAAAGGTTAACACTTTGAGATGTGAACACTGACCTACATTAAACCACTGTAAGTTTTGGGGTTTCTTTTCCCACCACACAATCACTAGTCTATTTTCTAGCTAGCGCTTTTTACTTTTCTGTGTCTTAATCTGGATCTCTGAAGCTTGTAGTTTTAAGCTGAGGCCTGTCATGTAAAACTTGATCAAAGGCTTGCTACAAATCCAAATAAAATATATTAAATGCACAGTCATTATCAACCTTGCCTGTAAAATGAAGATATAGGTACAAAAATCTTAGACTGTAGCAATGTATTTGCAAGCATTACAATGTGATCTGCCACACAGGTCTATTCTTTTGATGTTTCATTTGTGGTATATATTGTTCCACAAATAAGGTAATCCTTCGTGATTTTTACTTTACAAAGTACAAAAGGAATGACAGAGTAAGTAAAGTCTAACAGAAAGACAGGCAGTTTCACTTTAAAAAACAGTAGTGTTTTTTGGTTTGGGTTTTATTGTTATTGTTTAGGAGGTTTTATTTATTTGCTTGATTCTGTGTATTTAAGATATTTTTTTTTAATTATTTGTTGACAAATACAATTAAAACTCTTGTTACACTTGTGTGTGTTTTAAATTGTCTTGTCACTGAGGATAGTAAAAATTTTTGTTAGAGGACAATACAATTGTTTTGTGTATCAGGAGGCTCGTGTTCTTACTGGCGAGCGGGATTTCTTTGGTACCGGAGTGGGCTGGAATCTTTGCATGACTTTGAAATTATCTGTGTATTTTTAAAATATGTGGATCATGCCAAAGAGATGTGAAAAGACTCAAAAAGACTGCACAAGAAGAAACTCAGTTCCTCACTGTTGTTTTTAAGCTTCTTATTGCTGCTGATCTCCTAGGTCCATTGTTCAGCAAACTGGCTTAAGACAGAGCTTTTTGTCAAGGACTGAAAAGTGGCATTTTGACATTTACTGTTGAGCACAGCAGGTACAAGTGTACTATTTGAGGTGGGACTATAAAGGAAATTACCACTAGCACATTTCAGTTCTACAGGTACAACTTTAGAGCTCCTTTAGAGTTCCTTCTCCTTTAAAAAAGGGGTTTTTTTCACTTTATTCCTGCCAGCACTATACCATTCCAGAAGTGGCTGGCTGGATCTCTGTACTGAGACGATATTTCCTAATCATACTAAATCCACTGGCATAGGAGATTTTGACATCTGTGAACCCCTTCACATTGATATTAGTGATTGATTGTGGCTGGCACATACTCCACCCTGCAAAAGAAAATCCTAATTACTGATTCACCAAAGATTCAAGGAATATAAAAGAAGGGAAGAAGAAGAAAAAAACCCAACAGTTAACATCTATGAATACTATTTTTTCTCCATAATTTCTAGACTTTTCCCATACAAATTAACTCCACAGCTATCTAGAAACAGGATTGCTGATTTTTTGCTCTGTATGTTCCTTTCCCAGCACGTACTACAACTTACTGGCCATCTTATTGAGTCAGCTACTGCAGGTGTCTAGAGATTTTATTTGTGATTGGGAAGAACAGCTTTGGCTAATTTGTGATACTTTTCCCTATCAAAATTGCACATTATTTCCTCATAATAACCCTGGCTTTCTTCTTTTGTTAGTATTCTATATGACAGAACTGTAACATATCATAATTATATTCTATTCATTTTTTTTTTCTAATAGTCAAATTTGTAGTCAGATTACTTCAGTATATGCAGGCAGATATGCAGAAGTTGTTGGTTTTATTGAGATTATTGCAAAAAAAATCTTGAGTTTTCATATAGTGTGAGCTGATATGCCTTGTGGGAAGGAACTAAGAACTTTGTTGTCTAAAAATGAAAGAGCATATATCATGACATTTTTGAATGTTAGGAGAATAATCTAAAGAACTGAAAAGTCATTTATGGGCACAGACTAAATCATGCCCTGATCCTGGAAATTGTTGTTGGTTCTTCACCAGGGTCTCAAATTAATATACAAATATTTCCCTAACTCAGGGAATATTAATGAAAAATTAAAATTATTAAGATACCAAAAAATCTTAGATCAGCATCAATATGGTTAAACCTATATTATCAGCTCATATTTATATAAAGTAAAAAAAAAAAGTAAACTTAATGTGGTTCATCTGTTTTTGTTGTCTTTTTGTAATCATATATTCACAGATAAATTTTAATACTTAGTGAACCTATGTCCAGGAACTTATACTTGCAATAAGTCTGATAGTTGACAATTATAATCACAGTCAGTTTAGAAATAATGTCATAAATTAATATGTAAATATGAGTCTCTTTTATATAGACAAGTTCCAGTTTATAAACAAGAAGATAAAGAAACAGACTAAAGAAGTAACCTTAACATTCTGTGTATGACAGCCAGCCTGTGATATAGCCTTTCATCCCTGACTCAAAACCCAGTGCTTTGTGCAGTGTATCATACTCCATGATATACTTAGAATTCTTGGTTCATTATTGTTAAAAATAATTATTTAAACAAATACCTAACTTACTACATATGTCAGTTGTTAGCAGACTGAGTGCACCAAAAAAAGATTATGAGTAGAAGTTAATTCATCTGTAAATTTAGAACTTCTGGTTTCTGGACTCTGTCATGAAAAAAATATCACAGACAAAATGTCTTATAATTTCCTGAAGATAGTTATTTCTCCAGAGGTAGGGTTAAGGGCAAATCTAGGAGATACAGAATTAGATATGCCTAAATAGTATTGAATTGAATGTAATCTATATTTACATTCAATAACAGAAAACATTAAGTTTATACCTCTAAGTAGTAGATTTTGTACTTTATAAAATTCCAGAATTTGAAGTTCTGTGTGATGGGATTTGAGAGATAAAGCTCAAAAGCCTATGGATGTGGTGTTCCCAGATTATAAACCTGTATAAGGCAATGTAGAACCATAGTTATATAACTTCTTCTGTGCAGGAAAACCACATAATAAACTGTCATATCTTCCGTGCTGTGTAAGAACTTGAAATTGAGCTTACAAGACTGAGCAGTGATGACTCAGGTGAAGCCAAGGACTAATTTGTTTCACATCCATTACTAATAAAATGTGTCTTATTATTCAGCCATTCTAATTTTTCAAAATTTCCTCAAAATAAATTTAATCTGATAATATGGTATAATATGACCAGTCTCATCCATGTTATCAAATGTTCTTTCGTTATATTATTTTCTTTACATCTAATTTTCAAATGGTGTGGCATACAAAAAAATATGTGTTTAATCTTAGTGGTAGCTTAACCTAAATGAGTTTAGAATTCCTTAGGGAATATAAAACAGTTCAGGTCTATTTTTTTCAGGGAAGAAACTTGATTTATTTATAATATTCAAAACCAATTAAAGTTTCCTCTATTATTAAGAATTCTTTATGTTCTCTAAGGGAATAAAAAAGAAGAAAGATATAATTAAATAATAGCAGAGAAATTGAGTATAAATAATAACTGTACTAAATGTAAGACATTATTAGAAAAAACTTCTGGGAAATTTACCCACAATTTTAATGTCTTCAGGTTGCTAAAATTATCTGTATCTTCTATTTGGGAATACATGGGAAAGGAATGGAAAAAATGGTTATGAATTTTTCACAAATAATACAGACTAGAGAATCTGGGAGAGAAAAAAATTGCATACTTTCTAGTTTATATTTATCTAAACTTTTTAAGTACCACCTACACTGTAGCTACAGTGCAGCATAGTTTAAAACTGTTATGTAAGAGTCAAGCTATTCAAATGAAAAATGAGTGATTAGAAACTTTTTTTTGTAATCTCTGCAATGTAATTACCCTCCCTGGATTATTAAAGTCTGGCAATATTTTCACGTATTCCTTTGGAATCAATTTATTAATTAAAAAATTAGGCCAGCTCCACTGACCTAATTAACTCTAATAAAACCAACTAGGTCACAGTTAAGATTCTCCTTTCACATAGATATTTTCTGTCTCTTTTGCCATTTGTAATTTAAGTCTGGAGGGGCAGTATGATTAATTCTTTCATACTCTTTTTCTATTACTGTGTCACCTGAGCTGCTTATGTAAAATAACATGAGTCCCACAGCTAACAAAAACCAGGAGCAAAATACTTGAAATGCCAAATCTAGCATCTGTATTATTCATGGCATTTGTGGTCTCTGTGGGAGAATAAAATCTGTGATAAATAATGTGAAGAATCTTATAATCCTCATTGTACTGTCACTGCATCTTCCAGGGAAACAGAAAGGTTACTGGTTAACAAGAATCGAGCTTCCAGAATTTGTCTGCTGTCAGGTTGGGAAGTTGGCTCATACCTGTGTTACTGGGTGGGTTTGCTGCCCTGAGCAGAGTCACATTTTAAACAATCCAATGAAATTAAAGCAGTATCTCTATCCAAGCATAAAGAGTTCCAGAGCAAGACCAGGTTAATCTTTTGGTTTAGGTTTATAGTTACAAAACACTTGGACTACGATGCTGAGGTGTACAAATAGCACTGCACAGAAAACTCCAGGGTGCTTACAGTAAGCTGTCTTTGTCTTGGGTTCCACTGCAGTTTGTTCATGGGGGGAGCTTAGGCCATATAGGTGATCCTTTATCCAACTTAGGCATCTACTTTAAGTGAGATAAATCTCTTTATTTATATGTTTATTTACCTTTGCTTTCTGAGAGACCTAATGTAGCCTAGACAAGAAGTCTAATCTTCCAGATAGTTATTATAAGTTAAGAAGGCTGTAGGAAGTTAATCATTACAGTAAATTAATCATGCTTGTTACAGTCTGACCATTCCTTGTTCAGAAAAAAAATCTAAGATAAATAAAATAACACAATCACCTTGAAATAACTCCTGGAAAGAGTGACCTAAGGGAAAACAGGCAATTCAGAAAGACTTAGCTAGAAAGCCTTAGTTGTGGAAAGAAATTTTGAGGGAGAAAAAGAATCCTTTATGTTCCAGAAGTCATGTCAAAAATCTTTCTGTCAAGTAGTTAGATGACTCAGATAATTCCAAATAGCAAACTAGTGATCATCTGGTGATTATATCTGGTATGACAACAAAAATACCAGCTGAAATAAGATCTCATAGGACATTTTACATAGGCCCTAAATGTTGCTGTTTCCAAAAGTTTTTTAGAATAAAATGAAAAGGTATAGGAGTAGATTAGGCTGAAAAGCCACTGTTGATAACAATGTCACAAATCACTTGGCCAAATATGACTGCAACACTGCGGCAGTCATGATCACCTTTTCACATTATGTACTTTGTAAACTATTTCCTCTTCTAGCATTCACAAAGAGGGTTGTAGTGTAAATGCTACATTCTTCTAAGGACACTTCATATAATTAAAACCACCAATGTATGAATTGAACCTGGTTTTGGCAGGCTCTGTTTCTAATTGTTCCACATTCTTATCTGTTTATTTACATTTTTACTTATTTCAGAAATATGTATTATAATTAACTTCAAGATACTGCATGACTTAACAGAACTAATTAACCACATAGTAAATAATTATGAGCACAACTGAGAAAAAAATAGAAAAGGAACCTTCCTTTTTATACATCTAGTAAAATATCACAAATCAATAATTTTATAATGAATTTTACTTCTCTGAAGAGTACCTTACATGGTTTTCTTATCTTTTTCTGCCTAATGAAGGATAGGCAGAGAATGCTCACTACTACATAGATGGAAATTTGTTTCATATATGCACATATCCTCTGACTCTTATTTCTCCATCAGTACCTTACTACATTACAATTCAGATACAGCAAGTCACAAGTGATTGCCCATAAATCATAATAAAATATGTCACTTAACATCTAGGTTTTAGTGTAATACCTGAGCTGTCTGGTGAGACCACTAGACATACAATTTGAATTGTATGTGGTTTTTCCATTATCTAAGAAACAACCACATTCTCTAGATAGCTATTGGGATATACATACAAAATTAAAAATTATTACAGAAGAAAGTTTTCTCTTTGTAAAATTGTAAAATTCTTTATTTCTTCATGAAAAATGGATTAAGAGTGTTTTCTGAGCATAATGCTTTTTAAAGGGTAGAAAAATAAGAAAAAATAGTGTAATCACCTTATGTTGTAACAACACAAGTTTTATCATCTACACAAATCTATATGTCTGTCTATAAAAATATTATTCCTGTTAATATGGAACTTAAATGACTCTTATTTTAATGCTTCTCTATGTGATCTTCACTGTGTGAAATGAGGATTTCTTATGGTGGAGCAAGACTAATATAACTTCACTAAATGTACCTAACAGCAAATGAACTAAAGCAATGTATCAAGAGATGTTCTAAAACTTAATGGAATTTTAGACAATAATCACAAATTTGTAGTTTTTTTTACCATCTTTAGTATATTTTTATTTATTTTCTTTTTCTAAGTAAAATACAAATGGTCTTTGTATTTGACTTGGAAAAAGAACAAAACTTTTTCACAAAACCAGCCAGTACAGAGTGACACTGGATTTTAGGTTTTTATTTAAACAAACTATTAGGAATCAGGTCAGCAGTTCTCCGCAATCCACTTAAGAACTTGAAAAAAATTGGAAAATCTAGGCTACTCAAAGCTTCTTCTGTGGACAGACAATACCATAACGAATTGCTCACTTCAAGGGGAAACACAGCACATCTTGGAAATCTAATCAGTCTATAAATATTCCAGAAATTTTGCTTTTAATATGATGTATGCACTTGCAAGCCTTTATATGCTGGAAACCTCAGAGATTCTGGGCAGTTAACTCTTTTAGAGAAAAACTGCAGAGATTAGTAATTGTTTACCCAGATGACTAAGTACCTTAATCAAGGCATAAGGAGCTAGATGTTTCCAGAATTTGTCATTTATGTTGATAAAAAGTGACTTTGAAACATGTTCATTGTTCACTGCCTGGGAACACTAACTGTAGCATAGAAATCATGACAACACAGCATGACAACTGTGGCAACATGTTGACAATGTCATGCAGATTTAAAATGTAAGGACTGTCTCTGCTGAAGAAGGGTTGTCTACCCATTACAAACAAGGATCAATAAACTTGTCCCTCACTGCAAGATGTGGATATGGCTTCTTAACATGACAGTTCATGGCAGGTTGAACATGAGTCAGCAGTGCCCTGGCAGCCAGGAGGGCCAGCCCTGTCCTGCAGGGCATCAGGCACAGCAGCACCAGCCAGGCAAGGGAGGGGATTGTCCTGTTCTGCTCTGAGTTGGGGTGGCCTCACCAAGCCAAATTCAAGTGTTTGGACAATGATCTCAGGCACATGGTGTGATTTTTGGGGTTGTTCTGTGCAGTGCCAGGAGCTGGACTCAATGATCCCTATGGATTCCATCTAACTCAGTTTATTCTATTATTGTATGGCATCCAAGGAAGAAATGGAATTAGAAACTGATAAAAAGTGCTAATCCTTTAGAATGATCCTGTTGTATCAGACCAAGAGAACCATTAATTATTGAACAAAAAATTCTGCTGTTCCTGCTGCTTCTTCAGATGTAGTGAGTTTAAATATTAACCTTTGTTTTCTCAAATAAGAGTGATGAATGTAATAGCTGAATATTGCAATTAAGTGACTTTAGTCTTTAGCTAAAGTCTTAGACTTTAGCTAAGAATCTTATATCTGACGTTTCCTGAATCCATAAATTTACCTTTACTAGACACTACTTTGAGTTATTAATCTGAGCAAGAACATTTGGGATTGGTGATTTAACTAGAGATTTTTCTTTTTTGCTTAATTTTTTTTTTTTTTTGCAAATTTCCTACTGAATGAGACTACATAAGATATTATCTGTTTCTAGAGTAGATGCCATTAATTTCAGCTCTCCACATATTAAAAAAAAAAAACAAACAAACAACACTTGTTAATTTTGTGTTAAAGACTGTTCCTTGGGAAGGCTACATGCAGACTGCCCAGTGAGGAGAACAATATCTGGCAAAGTGAGTGTATATTCTCCTTTTAAAATCAGCGAAAAGGAATAAGCAATTGAAGAACATAGCATCCTGATAGATACAATCAGCAGAAATCAGACTGACTCTTTATTAGAAGGTCTTTCTTCATTGGCCATAAGTGTCATTTTTCAATATCCTGAAGTAACTAAAGTACAATGCATAAAATTGCTGAGGAGGTTCAAGGGAGGAAGGAGAGCAATACGAATGTACTGCATTAGGCACGAGATTTACTTTTCTCTTACAAAGTGTATATTCTAATAGTTTGGGATTTTTTTTGGTTAGAAGTCATGTCTGGTTCCTAAGAAACTATAAACCTGAAATAATATGTTTTTTTTCAGACAGTGGTGCTCAACATTTTGAAAATTAAATCCACCTTTGCAGTGCCTTTGTGTGCTACCTTTTGCATACAAATTCAAACTAATCACCTTTTCCTTCAAGACATTACTTTCTATTAACCAATCACATAAATTTAAAATTAGTAATTTTATTTCTCGGAAAGACCTTGTATTCACTTTTCCACTTATATAAAAGACTCAGTAACTGCCACCATTTTACGATTTCTCAGATGAGGTGACAGCAGATAGGTTTCTGCAGATGAGCCAAGAAGACACCACATTGCATAAGAACATAAAATAAGAACCATTCAATGATTAAGAGCCATAAGAAGTAAGTTAAGCACCATGCAATTTAATACTTTCTTGATAGCAGATAATAGATGCTATCAGGCAGAGTGTTGGAACACAAAGCTGTGGTGTAGGAAGCGCAAAATATCACTTCCTTTAACAAATCTTGAAATTCATGCCTGTTTTTCTTTTTTGAACTTATCTGATGACTTCTGTGGTTCATATAAGATTTTGCCATCTGCTACATTCTATAAAAATCAGTTCCACATTTTAACAATACATGTAGTTATAAGAATGTCCCTCTTCTTTGTTGTGTTGACAAATTGTCTGCAATATGTTGAAGGGATGAATTAAGTTGCTCACAAAGGCATTTATGTCTGGGGAGGGGAGAGAACACTGGTCCCCTTTTTTGAAGCTCTTAGAAGAAAACAAAGTAGTAGCTCTACAAAACATTCTTGTTATAATTTTAAGGGTTTCTCCGTTAATAGAAAATATTACAATAGATATTGGAAATTAGGTACACTTGCATAATATTTCCTTGAAAACAAATGACTTTTTTTTTTTTTTAAGACCAGATAGTTAAAAAAATCAAGAAGAAAACCGTCTTAAAAATTAAAGAGGTCTTAATAAGTTTGTTTTCTTGTGCAGATAATAGAAAATGTTATGGGTAGTTGATGGAATAAAATGTAGAATGAAAGGCTGATGAAACAAAATGCAGAAAGTGCAGAAAGTACAGTACTTTCCTATGAGGAATGCATATAGAAATCACAACCACAGTAATCTGAAATCAATTCAAATATGTACAAGTAAATAATGCTGTTCACGTTCATGGAAGGAATTTTTAATTCATGCAGTATATAAAGAATAGAGTTTTCTTGTACCATTCCATCACCAATATTCTTTGACAAAAATATTTATTTAAAGAATAATGGAACAATATGTGTAATTTAATAGTTGTGATATTCAGTTTCACAAAAGGAGAAAACATATCTTGTTATTTAAAAATGTATATGTATGGTGTGTTGTCACTTTGGCAAAAAAGCATTGCTTTAGCACTTGCTTTTAATAAATTGCTGACATTATCATAGTGAAGTGAAAGCAATGTTCATGCTTTTGCCCCTGTTCATCCACCTTACAGTACAGAAGCTGTAATTTTTTTCTTCTTGTGTTGGGGGCAGTTTTCCAAGTAGAAGAGCTCTAAATCTTTGCTGTCCCATAAATACGTGAACATAAACAGTGATTTATTGCAATTTAGTTCCTGTTTTGGTGGAGGAGGTTTATGGTGCTGAGAAAACTCATTAATCTAATTCACAGCTCATAGTATAAACATAACCTTTACAATATATAACAGCAGAAATTATGTGTGGTTATGATTTACTGTTTGTGTTTTTGAAGGAGAAAGAAGTGCAAACTTGCTTTGCCACTTCCAGTTTTAGTACTCATTGATTAGGTTGAAGAATGAATATGAAACTGCTATAAATAACAATTTATGTGCATTTAGTTTCTGCTGGGTTCAATTTTAATATAAATACTAAAATTTAGAGGTTGTGGAAGCTTACTGGAAGCCAAACAAGCAACTTTAAAAAGCATACCACTGGCATAATTGCTATTAACCTGTTCATTTTTTACAGTGCTAAATATACTTAAAAGACAGATTTCTGATGTTCTTTGCCAAAAATTTGCAAAACACAAAAAAAAGGTAAGAGATTAAGTAACTGTTTTGTAGCAACGTTAAATTACCCTTTAGGTCTTACATAGTTAGGTATGCATATTTTATTAGGTTTCATACACTCACTGAAGTGGAAAACCTCAATTTTGTATCGTGAGAGGCTGTTAATACAATAATTGTAATATATTCATATCATGTAATGCTATTAAAAGTTTACCTATGCTTCCACTGAATTTTAAGAGAAACCTGTGATGCTTGAAAAATCAGCATAATTTCGTTAAGTGATCAAAAGAACTATCAAATTTTGGTGTTTCTGTTTTCACTCACTATGCAGAAAATCTTGAATAGAGATCACACCTATAATTATGAAATCACAACATTTTTTTAATAGGTTCTGGGATATTGTTAATATGTTTCTTGTACTTATAATATTGTAGAGAATATTTTGCATAATGTGTATGTGATGTCATTGGAATGTTGCTTGGTTAGATATATTTAGTTGAAGTCTTTTGAATATGTTATAATTTATATGTAGTTAAAAATATGTTATCAAAAAATCTTAACCAATCAAAGCATAGTTCTTTCAAGGAGCCATTTTCTCTGGATAAGACAGTATTTTAATAAAGAATTCATGAAAGTGAAACTTATATAATATATATGCTTTCATTAAGAATTCTGATATACTGATATATTATTTCTACTAATAATCTTAAAATAATGTATTTTACTATTCAGAAATTATGAGAAAGTTAGGAAGCATTACAGTGATAAAATATAGTGTAAAAATGTGATTTTCACATTGTAAATGAAGCTTCAATTTAAATTCACTAAAATTACAATAGGAATTCCTGTTGGAAAGATTTTATTATTGAAATATTATATGAATTAAAGGTAATTCATAAACCCTATAATTCCTTCAAACTGTAATCAACTATTGCTGACTAGAATCTATTTTATAAAGAATGTTGATCACTTATAGTTCATCTTTCATCTGAGATCATTGGTTGTCTCCTTGTGACCAGAATTTATTTCTGAGACACATCTTTGCATTTATAACATGTATGGAAGGAAATTATATTTCTTTACATACTGCTTCACAGTTTTTCACAAGTCCTTTCTTTAATATGGTGACACTTTCTTTATAATACAAGAAATTAACAGTCTGCTATTGTAGTACATATTGAAGCAATGTATCTTTAATATGCTATTTCATTCTAAATATGTACATTAATTTCTAACTTAGCTTTTATTGATTACTCAACTTTTGTTCCAAGCTGTGAAAGGAAGAAACAAATGAGAGCTATCCCTTCAACAGTTGCTAGGAGGAAAATACCGTGATGTCTCTAGGCACATCAGAAGAACAGTGATATTCTTCAAGAAAGTATTACTACATAGGGGAGAAAATTAAGGACAAGGACACATTTTTATAAATTATTTTGTGACTTATACATTTAAAATACTATTTTTTAATATGCCTACATATTTATGTCTGAGTACTGAGTAATATATTATTTCAAAAGTTAAGCAGAAGGTGCTTGAATGACTCTGGGTGAAATTTCTACACAATATGAGGACACTGATGACACATAATTCTTAAAAAAATTAGAGTAACACATTGATTTAACCTGAAATTCAGTAGAATTTTTCAGATACTTTTCCTAGAACCTATTTTAATTTTCTTTATTAAAGTTTCATGTGGAATTCTTAAACCCTTCTACTTGTGTTACTTAATTTTTTACAATATATTTAACTATCATGACGTGATGATCAAAGGAGGCCTTTAAGAATATCATTACAGATAATCTACAGTCTATTTCTATCTCTGGGGTTAAAAATTTTTCATTTCTTCAAACAATGGCAGAAGATCCAATTACTAATTCTAGATAAAAAAATATTGAGTTTTGGTGGACTCAGGTAATAGAGAACAGTTGACCATATTACAGAAATGTGAATTGTAACAGTGAAATGCTTGGCAATGTATATTTAAGATTTAAAACATAAGGGCCTTATACTGACCCTAAATTGTATAATCAATAATAATGTATGAACAATGATGTAGTAATGCTGAGGGTTCTGCTAAGGAATTACAACACCCTAAGTGAAGCAGTCTAGCTAATAAGGAAATGTTTTCTTGAATGCTGAATCTACTGAGGGAACAATGAAAACTGATCACTGGCACATTTCAGAAAATGTTTTATATAAAGCAAACCAGTCTAAATCTAACAACTCAATAAAATATTCTAATATTCATAAATCCATACATCAACTCATATAGTATTGTACAAATCTGCAAGTAGGTTTCCCCAATACATGAAAATCAAAAGAACACAATTCACTTCCAGCTTTGGTAAATCAGGCCCAGGCCTAATCAGTCAAACCTGAAGATAAGTTATTATGTTCAATGGAAGACATTTGTATGACAGGCAAGTACCATTATATATAATCCTACCCAAATCTATTCCCATAGTTCACTAATTCTTTAATGAAAGTACTCAAGCTGAAGAAAATTTAGAGAATTATGCCAATAATATGTTTCAATGTTATGTGCATCAATGTCTTTCACAGTATTCTCCTGGAAAAAATATCCAGCATCCAGTTAGGCAAGTCCATCATATATTGGGCGAACATTTGACTGATGGGTTGGCTCAAAGCATTCTAGTAAATGGGGTTATGCCAGGCTGTCAACCCATCACTCGTGGGATCCCCCAGGACCCAATTTTAGGGCCAGTGCTCTTTAATTTTTTCATAAATGACCTGGTGAAAGAATCATATGTATATTGAGTAAGTTTGCTGGTGATAGCAAACTAGGAGGAATTTGAGGGTGGAGTGGTCTTGCAGAGAGGTCTGGATAGACTAGAGAGCTCGGCAATTGCCAAATGTATGAAATTCAACAAGAGCAAGTGCTGCATTTTCCACTTGGCGTGGGGTAATTCTGGTTATATGTACAAACTGGGAGACAAGAGGCTGGAGAGCAGTCTTGCGGAAAGAGACCTGGGCAGATTGGATTGTTGGAAAGTTGAATACATGTCAACAGCTGTCTGAGCAGAAAAAAGGGCCTAGCTGTGTCCTGGGGGGCCTTATAGCTGGCTGGTCAAAGAAGGAAATTGTTCTTCCCTACTATGCATTCCTGCATTGCCACCTCCAGTACTTTGTGTTGTTTTGACCACCTCAAGCCCTCTGAGAAGCTGTGAGGGAGCTGGGATTGTTTAGCCTGGAGAAAAGGAGGCTCAGGAGTGACTTTATCACTCACTACAACTACCTGAAAGGAGGTTGTAGCCAGATGGGGATTGGCCTCTTCTGCCAGGTAATAAGGACAGGATGAGAGGGAATGGCTACAAGTTGTAGCAGGGAAGGAAATCAGTTTACTAGTTAATTTTCAATACAAATGTCTCCAATGGTATAAGAATCTGAGGTAATAAAATGAAGACCATTTAGGGCGATAAAATGAAGATCAAACTTGTAAGAAATAAAAATACAACTATATTAATCTTTATAAAGGGACCACATTTTGAGAACTTTCTTTTATGAACAAACCCCATTCACTTTCCATAGATGATAATTTACTCTTTTGTTTCCTTTTATTAAGTGAGTCCTGGTACCTTTTTCCAAAGAACTGTTGAGAATGGTTTTTCCCTAGATTATTTTCCTATGAGCAAACTAGAGCACAATGAACACTCCAAAGTATGCTGATTTACTTTACTCTTTAACATTACACTGATTGTCACATAAAAATATTTTCTATTAAAAGAAACATAGGCGTGTGACACTTATGCTACATCCACCCCTTACAAAAATTAAAATACTTGACAGCAATTTTTGATGGATTCAAAATTTCCATCAAAGAAACATATCACCAGCATTCTTTTTTGGATCATGATTTTCATATATCCTAAGAAAGGCATACTGTGGGTTTAATTGAACAGAATTTAAGAGCAATTCTAAAGGATCACCAACTGTGTCTTCACAACTCTAGTTCTAGGTGGGAACATCTTGTAGGAGTATAGATTTATCTTTTAAAGGTGCCTAAGTTGCTTCACTAAATAAAGAGCCCAGATCCCTCTAGTTCTGAATATTCACTGGAAACTGATAATCTTGCAGTGTTACGTCACTCCTTTTCTGCCAACATGGACTTGCAATAGGATATTCAGATTATTTAATTCAGAACCTCTTTGAAATATTGAGATAGTAATCAATGCTGGGCTTGTTTGATCCTATTTTTGTCCTTTCAGTATCTGAAGGCCACTTTTTTATGCATTTTTCCTCTCCTAGAGTGTTGGAATGCAAGCTCGGCACTAGAGATTAACTCATATCATCTTTCAACAATTTGCGTGGAGGGAGATTAAGTTCATGTACTCCTACACAGGTGAACATTGGTTTGAGCTAGCTGTGTAAATGTTCCCGAGAAGAGGGATAAAAGGACCATTCATCCTAACTGAAGGTACATGTATAAACATCTGCATCTCCAGAGCACAATCCTGTCTTCTAGTTATACACTTAAAGCTGTTTCAGTGAGCAACTTCTATATATTTCATATTAAATATTTCAAATCTCTTGACCTCCCACATTAGTTTCTCATGACATTTTAGATCTTTCCTAAGCCACAGTTTTATCCTCCTAGATTTTTCCAAGAAAAATAAGGAAGGAGCAGAAAACAGCTTTTTAATTGTTTCTGATTTTTTTGTGGATTTTTTTGTTTGTTTTGTTGTTGTTGTTGTTGTTTTGTTGTTGTTGTTGTTTGGTGGTTTGTTTTGTTTGTTTGGTTTTGGTTTTGTTTTTTTTTTAAGCAAGCTGTCAGCTTCTCCTTCTTTTGTTAATCAGAGATTGACCAATATTTCAGGCTGAGCTGAATTTTTCCCTCTGCCTCCTGCCAATAACTGCAATAGAAGATTCTGCAAAGGATACATTCTGCTTGA
The DNA here is from genome assembly GCF_036417665.1 of Passer domesticus. NCBI lineage: Eukaryota > Metazoa > Chordata > Aves > Passeriformes > Passeridae > Passer > Passer domesticus. The sequence goes on along the minus strand of NC_087475.1, from coordinate 54,104,752 downwards.
GGTAGGCTCCTCTTCCTGTGCCATGTACCCATGCTGAGAAGACATAAATCCACCCAACTGCATTATATCTTGGAGGGAGGCTATGGAAGGGACATTTTTGTCCTAATAATAGACCAGGATTTGATAAGGCTCCAGTAATTCTCAGTTGTTCTCCTAGAAGATATGAAAGACTTTCCTTGAACAGGTCAGAGTCGTTTTAGAAAAAAGTACAGGAAGATATGTGTAGTCACTGTTTCTATACTTTGTTTGAAAGAGTTCACAATGTATGTGTTTCCACACAATAAGCCTATCTGCAGTGCTGGACAAGGACAAATCCATGTAAAGGCAGTCGTCCTGGAAGTAGGAATCTTCTATACATTCCCATCCTGAATTGAAAAGCAGATGCAGCCTTGATCTAGATAAGGGTTTGTACAGCAATAGGAATGGCAATTTAATCTCATGATGCATCACCTCTCTGTCTGTAATTTGGTAGGGATGGTAATGACAATGCGTGTAAACATGGGCTCTCTCTGTTCCTTTAAATTCCTGGATGCAAAGTACTCCTTTTCATAGAGAATTGTTGTTTTCTTGTGAGGAATCTGCTACCAACTGGAAAAGTTTCCAGACTGCTCAGCTCCATCTCTTGACTGTAAGGATACCTTTGCAGGTTGACTCCTGCTGGTGTTTCTTGATCAACTTTACAGTGTGTCAAGACATTTTTTTGTTGGAGACCAAGAAGCTATGATGAACAATTATCTACCTATCTTCAAGATCTCTGCTGTTGTCCTTAAAGAGAAAGCTTGGCTTCAAACATAAATTCCTAGTACTCTCAAAATAATTTTCTATTTTGGAAGAAATGTGGTAGTATTACTGGGACACGTAACTATTTGTTTACTCTTGACATTGTAGTCCTTTGTATTGTTAATGGTAGAAAGCTGTGTATTGTAGGTCAGATGATTTCTTTACCTGTCTACTTTGTTTTCTTTCTCATCCATTATCTTTGTTTCTCCTCTTTTCACCCTTGGATAGCTGATCTCCACGAAGAGAGAAGCCCATACAGCTCATTATTTCACGTTTTCTTCCTCACAGATGGTAACCCCACCTGCAGATCTGCCCTTTTTATGCCATTACTAACTTCATGCTCTGTTTAAACTCTGTTATATTTGCAACCAGGTCACCTGCTGAGGGAATGGCTACTTCTGACAAGACCCAATCTCCTATTGAGCAAATGCGCTACAGACGCAGAGGCCCAATTATTAATAAGTGTTAGCATAATTATAATTATAAGTTGAGTGTTTCATTATAATACAGCTGTTGAGGCTTTAATGCATCCCTGTAATGTGCTTTATTAATAAGCTGCATAGAACTGCTGACTTTACATTTTTCTGGATCACATTTATGATAACAAAAGAGGATATGAAAATGAATTCACTGCGGGAGACCTACTGTGTTAGTTACTATGATTCACAAGTTTATTATGGTAATAAAGCAACATGAGACAATAACATTTGGAACTGAAATACACTAATGATGCTTCATATTGTTCCAAAAACATTATGCAAAAGTGATAAAAAGTGTTATGACTTGCAGCTAGTCAAATTCAGCAGATGTCACACTACTGAATAAAAGTAAGAAAGACAGTAATGTTAGCCCTTGAATCATTTGACGCTTCTTTCCAAGTTTTCCTAAGTTAAGAGAATGTTTAAACTGGTTGGCTGATTGATTGGTTGGTTGGCAGAAAAAGGGGATTTTTATTTACTTTTACCAATTTCACTCAAATCAATATTTGAGTGATAGACTATGTGATCTTGTCTTCAGTAGAGGTTTTCATATTACATATGCTAATTTGAATGCTATAGATCTGTATACAGTGTACAGAGGAATATTAGTAAACAAGTCTTGCAGAAAAGCCATGCTGTGACTTGTAAAATATGTCATATTAGTGAAGACTGGAGAGTGTAATATACATTACATGTGCTGAAGCATGATAAGCATGATGAGAATCATGGAAAAATCATAATATAAAGTAACATTAAAAATTGTAAAAAAGCACTATCTCAGAACACAAGAACACCAGAACAGAAGAACGCTAAGGATATTTAATGATAAAAAAGGTATCTTATGCAAAAGTTATTTTTAAAAATACTTTATCATAAACTGCATAGAGCAGATTGTTGTAGGAAATTTTCAAAGTCAAGAAAATAAAAGAAATTTAAATTTAATATTTACCTGCAAATAGTGGTAGACATAGAATCTGGTGTCCCTACATGCCACTTAAAATATGAGGAGAAGCATAGTTCCACTGTAAACAGTGAGTTATTTCATTCACTGGACATATACTCAAGTATCTAGTTTTCATTATTCTGAAAATATCATATGTACTTAATTTTGTTTGCCAACACAAGAGATGTGTTTTTGTTTCTGAGACAGGCAATTTTTCTCTAATTTTAAAATTTAATATCAAACTACAGTCAGATGGCTCTTTAACAAGGAAAAGAGTTTCTGCAAGCAAATTTGGAACTATGAGTCCTGAATAATTAGGACTCTGCTGTATATACTATTAATCAGGCTCTCTCCTCTAGATGGTCTTGTGGTGTATACACACTGGACTTAACTGTGGCCTGATGTTAACTAGAAAATAGAACAAAACTCTATGCAATTGTGGTTGCCCACTTTTGACTTTATGGAAATTACTAAGTCTTCTCACAAGAACATCTATGAGTGAATGCATAATGTAATAGATTATTAGGCAAAAAGTGCTTTTCTCCACTCTTGTATTGAAGAGGATTATATGGACTGAGTTCCAAGAAGCTTGAGGTGGAAATTTACAGTAATTTTGCTGTAGTACAAATAGCTAGATAGTTGATCTAATTAATTGAGGGGTTTTTTTTTAAAAAAATATCATTTGAAGATTTCTTACACAATGTAATGGTTTCACTTCGGTTGGCAGCTCACCCCCACACACTCACTTAATAGCAGGATTGGGGAGAGGATAAGAAGACTGAAAGTGAGAAAAATCTTGGGTTCAGATAAAGACAGCTTAATAGGTAAAATACAAGCCATGTGCTCAAGCAAAGCAAGGCAAGAAATTAATTGTTTCCCGTGGCCAGGCAGGTGTTCAGCCATCTCCAGGAAAGCAGGGCTCTGAGAATTCTTCTCTTTCTTCTTCTTTCTCCATCTTTTTCTTCTGAGCATGATGCCAAGTCTTCTCCACACTTCATGTGTGCCTCCAGCTTCATTGCTGATGGGGTGGTACAAGAAGCAGGAAAGGCCTTGGCTCATTGTAAGCCTTGCTCAGCAATAACAAAAACATCTATTAATGACAGTTTTCAGCACAAATCCAAAACACAACCCTATAAAAAATACTCTGAAAAAAATTAACTACTCTTTGTCAGCCAAAATCAGCACATATATTAAATAAAAAAAGGCAGCTGCCTTATCTGGATGGACTGTATGGCTGTCTGCTTGTCTTCAAAGGAGTTGGTCCTTTGACTCAACAAAGGACTTTATGGTAGATAAGGTGAGTTACCTCCATGGGGCTAATTACCTAAAACCTTGGTGAGGTAGCTGTTTAACAGCATACCTAAACTAGGATGCCATGGAAGAATATTTAATCTTATACTAGCTGGGCTGGAAGGAGCCTTTAAAAGGTTCCTGCAATAAACACCAACATATTCAACTAGAATGTGCTTTTCAAAGCCCTGTCCAAACTGACCTTAAATGTTTCAAGGAATGGGATAACTCTAATGTCTATGGATAATCTGTTCTGGTGTTTGATAACTGTCATTGTAAAAAAAAAAACAAAACTTCCTTACATCTTCTCTAAATCTGCCCTCTTTTAGTTTAAAACTATTGACCCTTATTCTAGCATGACAGGACATGACAAAAAGTTTGTTCTCATCTTCCTTATAAGCCCCCTTTAATCACTGAAAACCTGCATAAGTCCTTTCTAAACCTTGTCCACTGATGTGGGCACTCCATCATTAAAAGCCACTGGCTTGGTCAGGCAGTGCTTGTCCTTGGTAAAGACATGCTGATTGTCTCGAATCACAACCTTGTGCCTTAGCAGAAACTGCAGGAGGTTCTGTTTTCAGCCACAGAGGTGAGGCTGTCACGATGCGATTTCCCAAGCTCCTAATTTCCACTATTTTTAAAAATGCATGTAATCTTGAATTAATTGTCAAATGAATGTTATAAGATGCAATGTCCCATCCTGCAAAGTGCTGATCAGTTTGAAATCTGGTGAGTCTCAAAGAACCTTACTATTCTTAGACACTTTTTCTTCATTGATTATATAGCAATTCACAGCATCAAAAGAAAGATGAAATAAGAACTGGAAAAGAAGACTGGAGTCTTGAAAAATTTCACTAGACCCAAAAGTATTTGGAAATGTGGAAGATTTAAAGTTCACTTGAAATGCGTAATAAATGGGTGGCAGCAGAAGACATTTAGAGGCAGTCATATTTCTAAAGCAGATATTTCTGAAGCATTACCTGATTTTAATACTGCTCAGTTAATTCAAGCAGAGGAGGCTAACTCTATAACTATTAAAGATATGAGAGGTACTTAGCTTCATGTAAAATAGATGGAAAGGTGCTTTTAATAGAGTTTATTAAAAGAAAAGCAGAGAGAAATTTGTAATGCATCTATGCATGAGATCTCTTCTTGCAGTTTGGGGGAATAATTGGAATCCCCTATTATAAAATAGAAATAGAAGGAAAATTTAAAAACAGGACAAGCAAACATTAAAAAAACCTGACTGAAAACAAAACTGAGATAACAAAATAAGCAGAATTTGCTAAGCAAAGGAAATTACCTGAAAAAACCTGAGTGTGATGGAAAATGGATAGGATTTTTGAACTATTGGAGAATATACTATGAAGGATGATATTAAAATAGAAAGATATGGGAAATTAAAAATTGGAGTCCATTCAGAACTATGCAAAGCATAGGACAAAGCCAACTCATCACATTTTGGAAAAATCCACAAGAAACTATTATGACCATAAGAGATTACAATTATCAAAACAGAATGTGCCTTATTTGCAAAGACGATGAACTATCATTGATTTAGAAGAGCTATTCCTATATTATTATAGCAATAAGAGAATTGATAAAAGCTGTATAGGAACTGTACTAATTTGAGTGATACAAAAGGCACTGTGGTACATGAAATAATGAAATTAGTATTGTTAAAGAGATCCATAAGTAAAAAAATTGAGACAGCATAATTATTTGGGTCTTTACCGGATTATTTAGTCCACAAACCTAATTATATGTTTGTATAAATACATGTGCCAGTATATGGGAAAATTGTCTTTTTTTAATTTTTTATTTTATTTTTCCAAGGACTGTACCACTAAATATTAGGTTATACTTGGTCACTCATTTGACTTCAACATAAATGAAAAAAATACTACTGAATATGCAGATAGCACCAAGGAATATTCTGGGAAACTTACCGTACTCTAAAATAGAGTTTAAAGAGGACATTTGGTTTTAATCTTGATATGAGAGATTGAAAAGGAAATGTACAATAATTTCATGTAGTTTATTATTGTTGAACCATAACAAAAATGCAAAGTCATGGAGAAATGACTAAAAAAGCTAGGTACTTATGTTTATTGGTAGGCTCAAGAAAGAAAATACCTAGAAATTTACTTTTTTATTTAACTGCAGTGGGAAACAGCATTTGACTAATTTGATTTACTATCCCAGTTCTGGCATATGACCATATAAAACTGGAGCTCATATTTGCTCACTGTCTTGGAAAGTGCCTTTTCCTCCTTGTGATGTTGAGCTCTTGTTGCATATTACTGGGAAATGCAGCAGATTTATTTTATTACATAAGTACAGATAATTTTTGCATAGATGATATTTTGCTCTGAAAAGTGTCAGTAAAGGAATGTGGCCAGAGACTCCAGCCAGTCTTGGAGAGAATCATAGCTTCTGGACTTAATCTAACAAAAACAAAAAATAACCAAAAAAACCCAAAAAACCCAAAAAACCCCAAAACCAAAACAAAACAAAAACCAACAACAACAAAAAACCAAACAAAAACAGCAACAACAAAAAAAAAAAAGGGAAAAAAAAAGCTTTTGTTATTCAAAATATATCTAGGAAGAAATTAAGACACAAGAGAAGATCATCAGCATGCCTGCCATAGCAGAGAAGAAAGGAAAACCCCAGAGTGCTACAATGCTAATTTACCCAATAAAGAAGATATGCAAATTCTAATAAAAAAATGTACAGGAATGAAATAAATGTTAACATTTTAATTTTTTATACTATTTTATAGCATTACTTAATTGTTCAAAAATGAACTTTAGCCCTTTAGAACTGTTGTGATAAACAAAAATCTGAATGTGTCTCTTGTATTCTAGTAAATGTGTCTTTGGAACTTTTCTGGTGGCAGGTTAATTGCCTGGGAATTTTTTACAATACACTTGAATTTCTTCTCTGACTGCACTGCCGTATTCATAGTAATACATGCATGGTACAAAGCTTGTGTTTCATGATGGCTATTCTAAATGCCATGGATTATTTAAATAACTACATTCTATTGAGTTCATATAAAGAAGATAAATCTGTTCTTAGTGTTAGGTATGAAAATCTTTAATTCTAGGGGGAAATTGGTAGCTCAAATTGACTGTGGGCTACGTACTGCCCCTTTCTGTGATTCATTCCTGAATTTCTAATTGTGTTGACAAACACCTTCCACTACAGATGTACAGATTTCTACCCTAAATTTACAGATCAGACAGATTCTGTACTTCTAGATCCAATTTCTGGAACAATATTTAACTATTTTTTTTTAGAAACCATTACAACCTAATCTTTCTGAAACACCTAGAAAACTCTTTATAGAATGCTTGCTTTTCTTTCAGGATTTTCAGTCACAGGCACACAAAAATACAGTCAGGTTCCATTTAAAATACTAATCTGTAATCTTTGTTTTAACATTCAGGTAAACACTTGCATATTTTTCAGAGTGTTTTTCAGATCACCTTTATATATCTTATTGTCTGAAAAGGTAGAACTCTTTTATTAGGAGAAAGTCAAGATATTAAGCAAAATCATCAGCAGGTCATTGATCATTTCCCGTTCGATTATGGGAGCTTCATTGTCCTAGTGTTCCTGTTTTCCTGCTCAGGAAGCAGGGTAGCTGGAGAACAACTGTGTTACTATAAAAGACCGAGTGAAAGAAATAATTTTCCTCATCCCTTATCACTGTCTTTTCCCGCACTCCAAATAAAGGTTGAAGGTTCTGCTTTGCCCTCCTTTTGCAACTAATCTATTTGTAGATTTTTTTTATAGTCTTTCATAGAATTTGCCAGATTAATTCTTATTTGAGCTTTGGCCCTTTCAGTTTTCTCCCTGCATAACTTCATAGTACCCTTGTAATCATCCTGAGCCGCCTGCCTCTTCTTCTGAAGGTCATAAATGTTCCTTTTTCCCCCTGAGTTCCAGCCAGGTTGGTCTTCTTCTTTGTCTCATCTTTTGGCACAAGTTAACAGCCTACTCCTGCCCCTTTAATATTTCCTTCTTGAAGAATGTCCAACCTTCCTGGGCTACTTGGCTCTTCAGCATTGTCTCCCAAGGGACTCTCTCAACCAGTCTCCTAAGCAGTCCAAAACCAGCCCACCTGGATGTTGAATACTTTTATTGTCCTTTTTGACAATAAAATATCAGTCAGATCCTTAATAATGGTGATATTAATAATGGCATTCAGTATTTTTGAACTACATGTTTTGTAAAAGTAAATATTTTTAAAAATTTAATGTTGGTTATTGGTTAATATTGTATACCTTAAATGTTTGTTGTGAGTAATCATAACTGGTCCAGCATAGCTGGACCATATTTTTCTTTCTGCTGTGACTCATGTTGGGTACCAACAGCTGAAGCTCATATACTAAGTGAAGCAGTATGTTGAGAAACTTAGATTCTAGTATTTGTAGACAAAAATTCAGCATTTTCAAGGCTAAATAATTGTAACTATGAAGTTTAAAGGGTTTATCTTTAAAGATATTTAGGATTCAGTCTTGAGTTACAAAATCCTTTATTCTAAATAATTTCTTCCTGTGAAACCATGAGACCCAGGACATTTAAGAAAACTTTGCAAAACCATTTTATGTCAGTGTTTAAACAGTTGCATTGAATTAAAAAGTTAGCTGCATGCAGGCTGTGAGTGATGAAGTGTCTTCTTCTGCCTAAGAAAAAGGAAGAAATACTGAGACATGTCAGAGTTTTTGTTATAACAAAGGGTGCAATGGTAAACTAAGTGGCAGTTTGTGAACAGCTTTGTTGGAATCAAATTGCCTAGGAAAATATAAAAAAACCCAAAACCAACTTACCATGTCCCCTGTGCTTCTTGAAGAGCAATTGTGATCTTTGATTCCTGTTTTACATATTAGATCTCTGACTTATGAGTCATGCAAGTGTGTCACAGTATCCTACCATATGTTGAGCTATGTTGGAACTGTAAGAGTGTGAATGATCAAGCATTCATTTCAGATGACTATAGAAGACATGTTATAGTGGCAATATCTGTCAACTTGGTTTTCATTCCTGTCTGTAAAATTAAAAAAAAAAAAAAAATTCTTTCACATTTTTAAAGGAAAGATACGAAAGCGCTGCTGGATTTCACGGGGTTTTTTAATTGTCTTTTTTTTCTCTTGGTTGTACAGGAAAGTGAAAAATCACTGGAAAGTGAAAGGGAAGAATTCAGGTTTTTTAATTTTTAAATGTCATTACATGATTATTCTATTATTCAATATTATTCTATTATTGCAGAAACGATCTATAAATGTCAAATGACAAAAAATATCCTTCTGCTTTATACATACAAAGTCAAAGCTTTCAATTTACTTTCAATATAGGTGGGTTTTATATTTGATTAAGAAAAACAAAAAAAAAAAATCATTTTCTAAGACCTCTTAGCTGGAAATTCTTGTCTGAAAAGCTCTTCAGTGAAAGTATTTAATTGTATTGCCTCAAAAGAAATAGCCAAACTGAATTCCCAGTTTGTTGTATCAAATGTATAGCTAATATTTTCCTCACTTGAAGAAAATATAATATTTTCTTCAAGTGAGGAAAATATTAGCTATACATTTGATACAACAAACTGGGAAAGTATGAAAATACTATATCATACCAGACAATAACAGAATTTAATTAAAATACATTTTTTAATTGTTGTCCTATAGTCACCTTTTTTTCACAATAAACATTTTCATTTTACAAGAACTTTTTCTGTAGTAGGTGATTTCCCAGGTAGTAAAACACACATATATTTAATTTCTGATCTCAAAAATGAGCAACTGTTTTCATATGGAGAACAGCCTCTCTGTATATAAACATAATGATTCAGGATGAAAAGTGTCTTTCTCTAACACATATTTCTGTGCAGGATAAAATTGCACACAATGACAGTAGCTAAGACGAAATTTCTGCTTAAATATGAACATTCTTTGTGTGTTATAATTAAAATATGAGAGTTAATAAAGCTGAATACAGCAGCACTGTAACCATTATGAGAAAATCCTTGCTTATTTTAAATAAACTCTTGTTTAATAAAGTACTAAAAGGGGCTAGGTAGTGATATTGGTATTCATCTAATTTGAAGCATCTCAAAATCATTGATCTACTCAGATTTCTGAGAACCACATTTACCAGCTTTATTTTGTTGCACAGACATTTTTTTGAGCACCAGCCAGGTTCCAGAAGTACAGTTTAAAACCTTATAGACAGGTGATTGTATTCATCACCTCAGTCAGTGGTATTGAAAGTTCGTACTGACAAGAGTCAGGTCAATAATTACTGTGTTTCTTTGAGGATCTCTGTTAACTGTCCTAATCAAAGCCATAAACAGATGGATTAACTGCTTGTCTAGTTACTCTCATCTGTGCAACCATACAGTTTCGAAAGGACAGTGATATAATACCTGGAATATTTGATCCTCAAAAGATAACCTCTTCAAGACTGGACCCACAATTATTCATGGCTTACATACCCAATGGTTTAATTTAAGGTTATTTTTCAGATGGATGAAGAGGTGTGAAAAGAGATTAAGGAGTTGCCTTTTTCTTTGTTGCTCTTGTTCTGTCACAAGGCTTTTTCCTGTAATGTATCTATTAGCTATCTCATAGTTTGAGGAGATGCAAGAGGTCATAATTACACCTTTACTACTCAGTTGTAGAGCACTCAGCACTTGTTTATAAAACACAGGTGTATAAAGAAAATAAGATACATATCTCCCTTTGGTGTATCACACTCTCTTTGCCTTAATTTCTTCTAAAACAGCCTGATTTAGAAAGTAATAAACCTTTCTTTAAAATGAATTTGTGTATAAATGGAAATATGGAAATATAGATTTCTTTAAGAATCAAGGAGCATCAGATGCAAACCATTAATCAAAAATAATAATACACATGTAATTTTATTTATTCCATTAAACATTCATTGGATTGTAACAGTTTATTGCTATTACTTAACCAAATTAGATTCAAATGGATGGCCAAGAGGTCATTGCTTTCAAAACCCATAATAATCCTTTCAGGCATTCATTCCCATAGGAGCACCTAAAACTGAGCTTTAGTTTATTGCTATGATAAGATAATTTAAACTTTTAGAGAGCTACCATGGGAAAGGGGCTGTAATAACCTCCTGGCATGTTTAAAAACCATGAGCTAAAAATATTCTACAGCAGAGTACTAAAGAATTTTTCTATGATTTATTACAACATTGAAAATCTGTTGAATATCTGGTACTGAGAAAAATATTTTCAATCTTCTCCTTTTTCCTTTGTAGCTTTTTATTTGTCTAAACCACAGCCAGATTTCTTGATTTTATCCAGCTTTTACTTCTGTATTTTAATTGCCTTTGTTATTAGTACATGGGCAAGTATACTGCAGCTTTCATTTTGGTTAAGGACTCATACTGTGTAAAAGAAAGATTGAAAAACCTTTTTTCCGTCTCTACCAATACAATTTATAAACTGCTAAGTGTCCCCTGAATGGTACTTTTTCTTTCTTTTTCTTTTTCTTTTTCTTTTTCTTTTTCTTTTTCTTTTTCTTTTTCTTTTTCTTTTTCTTTTTCTTTTTCTTTTTCTTTTTCTTTTTCTTTTCCTTTTTCTTTTTCTTTTTCTTTTTCTTTTTCTTTTTCTTTTTCTTTTTCTTTTTCTTTTCCTTTTCCTTTTCCTTTTCCTTTTTCTTTTTCTTTTTCTTTTTCTTTTTCTTTTTCTTTTTCTTTTTCTTTTTCTTTTTCTTTTTCTTTTTCTTTTTCTTTTTCTTTTTCTTTTTCTTTTTCTTTTTCTTTTTCTTTTTCTTTTTCTTTTTCTTTTTTTTTCTCTTTTTCTTTTTTTTTCTTTTATTCTTTTGTAAGAATGAACTAAGAAGGCAATCCTATCTTAATGGGAAGAAAACAAAATCAGATCATTGTGAGTTTGTGAGTGACTGCTCTATTGACCCATAACATATTCACTAACATTAACTGGGCCAAGGGTCATACAAAGCAGTCTCAGGCTTTCTGGGTTCTACGCTCCTTTTTCACTTGTTAACCACCTCTGAGACTCAAAGCTCCCTTTGGAGAAGAGTGCTTGACTGTTGGAAGTATTGTCCTCATGAATCAGAAGCTATTCAAAACGTAGATGTTTAATATTCTGAGATCATCTCAAACTGCCTCAATTGGTCTCAAGAGGGCTGTTAGTGTTTAAGATATCAGTGTCATAATGCCAAACTTGATCTAGAGGAGGCACAGTGAGGTCAGAACACCAGAGCAGTGGCATGAGTCATTACTGAAATTATGCCTACATGGCTGCTATGGTTAAATGTCCCACTTTTTGTGGGTGTACAATGACTATCAACAGTGCAAAATCCTACTTACACAGTAACATAACTATTTAATAAGCAATGATGCTGTTAATTTTTAAATAAATGATTTAGGTGTACTAGGTTAGATTAAGAAGTTGTTCTTTCAACACCCTTGAGAACATAATGGAGACAAAACTCTACATGGGAAATGAGGTTATGTAGATGTATTGAGGGCTGGAAATGAGATATGAGATCTTAACTTGGTGTGTAGTTTATGCTGTAATTTAGGTTGTTTTATCATAGATGCCTTGTATCTGAATTTTTCAAGTATTGTGGATTTTCTCTTTCATGCTCCAGCTGGAGAAATATTTATGAATACTGTTATATTCACACATATCTAGAAAAACATTCAAAGTTCTGTGTATTTCTGTTAGCAAAAACAAAGATGTTACCTGCATCTTGCACTTGGAGGAGACATGGGAATTTTTTCAGTTCCTGAGAGAGATGATTGTGCAGCCATTCAGCCTTCAGAAGAGTTACAAATTTTCTCATCAATTAGCCAAAGTAACTGAAACTTCTTGAGACCCATCAGATTTCTCATTCTTATTTGGTCACTGACTTTGCTTATATTAGTATCTTAAACATTGTCCTAAATTCCAGCTTAGCGGAAATGATGACGAAGTATTTAAAAAAATTAGCATGTTCATATGCTCAGTTTCCTCCCTAGTTTTTCTCCACGGCATTGGTCCATTGACTGTACAAATTACACTCATGCTCTCTTACTCCTGGGCTTTCTGTGTTCTAAGAGAGCTAGCAGTCTCTGGAGTAAAATTTGAGCATGCTTTAAATGACAGCTTTCAATAGTGACTCATAGACATCATCTGTGTACTTGACAGATTTTAGGTATACTGGATATGTACCATGTTCTTCTTTTTTGGCCTAGGAAAACCTCTACAACTACTCAAAAACTGTCTACACATCCACTAGATCTTCAATGTACATCCTAACTGGGATTAAACAAGATTCTTTACCCCAGCTTTGTGTTTTCAGAAAAAGTAAAAAGAGCAAATTAGAAGTTAATATAATTAATTTTATATTGTTGTGCCTTAGATGAGATGAGATGAAATGAGATGAGATGAGATGAGATGAGATGAGATGAGATGAGATGAGATGAGATGAGATGAGATGAGATGGATTGTAAAGAATAGTGACATGCATACCATTGAAACCAAGAAAAAGTGTTTTGGCTGAATGAGGAGCCATTTTAACATGATGTACTCCAGGAAGCACTTTGAATACTGCATTCAAAAACCTTATTATGGATTTAGAACATTTGAAAGATGAAACCTGATCCATTCAAACAAAGATAAGAATATATATGAATAACACTTTGCCAATTCAAGACATTTGGGAGATGACAAACTTTATTTGGATTTGACAGGGTTTTTCTTTTCTCCTATTTCTACTACGGGGTTATTTGTAAGAGATAAGAGCTGAAAAGATATATTTAATACTGAATATTTTTCAAGACCATTTATTCTGTATTAATGTGACCCCATGCTGCTGTCATGACCAGTGAGATCTATTATCACATGCTGAATATTATTTGTAAAAGCTACAACTACCTGGGGGCAGCATTAATTATAGCAAGCAATTTAACCTCAGAAAAGATAAAAATCAATTGGTGAAGCCTGAATGGAAGCCACATGGCTGCTCTTTAATTCATATTAGAAAAACAGAATTTGTCTTCCTAGAACTGAGTACTAAATGTATGCTCTTGAAAGAAAATGGTATGCTTTTAAAAACTCTTTCTCTATTTCTGAAATACTAAACAATGGCCAGAATAATTTATGAAGTGTTAGGCACAAAAAGAATCCCTGCCTTTATAATCCCCACCCAGAGGGGATGAGACACAGCCTTTATAAGGTATCTTACTACAATTCAGAGCTAACTGTACTGCAACTGTTACTCTAGTTCCAATTCAATAATAAACTAATTGATTGTTTAACTGATTTAGGGAGTTAAGCTAAGGAGTGAAAGATAAGAAATATTTTTTTTTTTGATTGGAATATAGTCTGTGTGTACATGTTGAAAGGTTAACCACTTGACACAAAAACATTTGTAGATAACTGCAAGGATAGTTGATGTACTCTCTGAAGGCATGCAGAATTTTTAGTAGAGGTCTTCAATTAACAGAGAGCCTAGTCAGTCTTGTTGTAATTATAAACAAAGAGCAAAGATAATTTGAAATATAGACCACTGCATCATTTCTCCCAGGTTTTAGAACTGCTATGACTATATTGGCTACATCGAGCTGGGAAGTGGTGCAAACTTGCCAACACTTGTTACTCATTTAGAACAGCTTTTTGAACTGAATGAGTATTATTCAAGTGAGGGTTAAAGCATAAGTGTAATATAAACACATGTTTTCAGGTGAAATGAAGTAATTTGTTTATTGTTAGCTTGTGCATTTGTCTTTACCTGACCTTTGGCATGTCTCATATAGGTTGAAATTAATATTTATATAATTTTGAGCCATGAAGTACCAAAATCTGTTTCAAAGGAGCAAGCAAGCATATGTTCTCTCCCAGATGGTTTAGAATTGCAGATCTTGAAAAAAATAATTTAATCTATACTATAGCATGATTTAGAATTTAATTAAAATTACACAAAAAATATCTTTGGGATTTAGGAAAGTAGTCAAGAGGAGTAGAAAAAAAAACTATGCAAGATATACTCCTTCTAAATATGTTTTAATATATTTTAGGTGATTGGCCTAATTCTAACTTTACATTGTTTTTAAATTGCTCTAAATATAATTATCTTGATCAAGTTATTTTTAATTTACACAGGTCTAATTGAGATTTGAATAAGACCCAGATGTGCGCCCATGATCACTGCTGTATTTGGCAGTAAGTTTTTGTTATTTCTTGGCCAAGTTTAAGCAATGAAGCCATCTGATTTTGAGACTGTGAAACATCTTCTGTGTTACTGTTCCTTCCAGCAGCAGTAGCAATAGCTTATGACCTGCCCTAATTGAGTAGATTAGAATTTTCCTGAAATATTGCACTTTCTGTATGTCATAATTGTTAGCTCTGGTAGAAAATCTTCAGTTCTTGGGCTCTGTTGCAATCAGGATCAAGGATCACACAGCTAGAATTAAGTTATCCTGTTCTCCTTTATTTAAAGATCACAGAAATATGAAGAATAGAGACAAATAATAGAACAGTGTTACTTTGTGCTTCTTTATATATTTGCTTAGTGCTTGGAACCAGTCATTTCAAGACAAGATACATTCCTGTGAAAATGCCTTCCTATTAGTTTGGATAGCATTTCAGATGTTTTGAAATAATTCTGAAAGTAATGTTAAAAAATCACCCATTCTTTCATCTTGATACTCATAAACCGTCATCTAACTATGGAGAGTGTAAGCATTGGAAGCTATCTGCTTACAATGAAGAGGTACGTAACATAAAATCCATTTTAGATTGTGATCATAGAGGTTATTTAAACTGCTGGTTGTTGATGGGTTAAAATCCAATCATTGCATGAAAATAAGCATTGACACTTCTAAGCAAAGGCTTCAATAAAGGTTGAAAGAGATTTCTTCAAATCTTTCAAAATTGTTTTACTTTTAAGTGTAAAAAGCTTCATATAATTCTGGTTTAGAAATAGTCTAAGATATCCAATGTATCCTTTTGCAATAGGTGGTGAATCAATACTTCTATTCCATATACTTTCTTCAAAGGTATCATGCTTTCAGATTGTTGGTACCCTAACTGATGTTAACTGATTAAAGATATGAGCAGACTGTATGTTCTAGGCTTTCATAAAATATAGTAATGATTTTTTTACATATTGATATAATGTTATGAAAAAAACAAACCTGTAGAACCCTTTACCATTCCTAAGAGTAAAAATGTCTGTTTTCAGTGACCTATGACTTTATTTTACTATGTATTCCTGCAGTTGGTGAGGAAATGGCATCACAGTCCTCAAAGACCTTTCATGTAGTTCCTGTTATATTCAGCTTCACAGGGACAACATATCACGTATCACAATTAACAGATTATTCCCATATATTGCCTCCTTTCTCTAGAGGGGTTACTGTAATTATTTCAAGTGTAAGACACACAGCAATTTGTCTTCCTGGTTGAAATGAAACATTACTTCACAGATACCTATTTCCAACAGCAATGAACTTTCCTTCAATTAGTCTAGACAGAATAGTCTCTGATAACCCTACTGTGAAATTATTGAGAGAGCAGACAGATATCCAGCTTGATTTTGAATCTCATCTCTTCTAGTTGCAGAAAAATCCAAAAAAAATCATGCCATTTATCATATCCTAAATTAAACAGATGAACAGCTGCTATCATTTTTCAGTGGACTGCATTGTCATTTGCAAGGTTACTCAGAAATCCTTTGGTAAATGAACCACATGTGTATATGCTGCAACTTTTTTTCCTTACAAAAGCACACATTGTCCAATTTCTACTTCCTAGCTGATCTACCATTTTTATATTGTATCACAAAATGAAGTACAGGAGGCTCCCTCTGAAGGTCAACAAACAGTTTTTAACTGTAGAGTGTGTCCTGGCTCTCAGTGGGACAAAGTTCATTTTTTCACAGTAGCTGTGAGGAGGCAGAGCCTGGTGTGGGCATTTATAGATTGCTATTCTTAATTGCCATGCAGTGGAACAAGGGATTCACACTTCTGAGGAGGAGGGGGCGTGGATTATGGTTGGGGAAAGAAAGGTGGGCCACAAAGGATCTGCTGCCATTTTGTTATTATTTTGAGTGTTGCATGGTACCAGGTTGGTCAGTGAGCATCTTTGCATGGAAATCACCCTAGTTTTGTAGATTTTTATTATTAATAATTATGCTGTTAATGTTTGTTTTCTTATCTCATGCTGTTTGTCATATATTGTTCTTACCTCTGCCTTTTGTCTGTTTCACCAGAGGGAGTGGTGGGAAGGGAGCAGCTTGTGGTTTCCATTTTAGTGGAAGCTCCAATTGGAATGAGCGGGAAAGAAGGACAGAGCTGACAAGAGAGTAATTACATGAAAAGTGAAGGCACTGGGATCACAAGATGCAGCATGCATATTCCCTGCAGTTTAGAAACAGCTGAAAACTTCTGATCTGCAGTCAGCTGTATTCTAGAAAAGTTTAGCTCTTTATGTCAGTGTAACCTAGTGTCAATATTTAGTGTGCTAAAGAGAAGTGTATCAATAGTTGAAATTCAGATTCCATTAAAGTCATCTAAATCTGTGCTCCCCTGAAGCATGTCTACTTGAGTAGACTTGAATTTAATTGCAGACATTTAAGAAGAATATAGGAAAAAAATTAAATGTAGCTTTGTTTGGCTTTGGTGGTTGAAACATTGAAATAATAGAAATATTTGGTATTTCAAGAATAGCCTGCAACAGACAAGCAAAATCTTTCATATATGTTGGTGCAGATAATGTAAAAGATCCACACATCCAAAAACATAATTGTGTCAAATAATAATAAAAAAAATAGTAAATGTAACACAACATTACATAACATATTGTTTCTAGAACTCAACTATTCATTTGTTTTTCAATCAATCATAATCAGTGAAAATGAAATATTAATCAATGAAAATGACCAGTCAAGGCATCAACATTTTAATATTCACATAACAAACCTTTTACACATGTAATAAAAACTTTGTGGGGTTTTGGAATGTTTAGAGCTGGAAACCATTAGTTTATATTCTGTATTTTTTTCAGTAAACTCCTGGGGGATATATTTGGATTTGCTTGTGCTTCGTTCAGCTGTACCACTAATCACTTTGGTTCATGCACCCCCTTTGATCACAGATTAAGTTGTGTCAGGGCTGATTCATATTGCAGATGAACTGAGGATAAACAACTTGCTATTCTGTTTTTATAGGAGGTATCAGAAGTCCTGTTCACCTTGCCTTGACACTTAGGATTCTGTGCCAGTGAGTCTGAAAGTTGCCTTTTTGCATTACTGCAATTTTGGAGCCTAGAAAACAGTAGCCTCTATGTGATAGTGATGTCAATGCATATTTCTGGGTTATTTTTTAATTTTCTCCTATTTCCTCCATCTTTCTTGGGAGTCTACTTCCAACTCATTGCTACAGTGTTCCTGTGGTCACAGACACAAACAACCCCACAAATTTATTTATTTTATTTTATTTTTTCCTTATCCAGTTGCTAGAGGATTAAAGATGGCTCTTTATCCTGGATATATCTGCAACCTACCAGTATTTCAGATCATTCTCTCCTTTGATTGCTGTGCAAATTATTGTTCTTTAATATGGAAACTCTCAACTTCAGCATGGTAGTCTTTCAGTTATGAAGTCTGTGTATTTTGAAAATGTCTTTCTTATTCTTTGGAAAAGAAACAGTCTCTTATACATACATTCTTTTTCTATTTTAGGCAAGAACACTGAACATCAAAAATTTTGTAATTATAGGATTTGTCCAGGAGAGAATTTCATGCTTGCTATGCCAGAAAAGTTGGAAAGATAAACATTATGTTTCAGAAATTTGATTTAGTCTAGAAAAATTTAGAATTTTTTCTATAATTGCCTTAGATACAAGTAATTTTCCTGTTCTATTAAAGAACCTTGCCATAAATCTTTCAGGATTTCTTTCTTATTTATATTCTGTTGCATCCCCTTATTTACAGTTCCATTATTTTAATTCACCTTTCAAGCAGAAGTTCAGTTGCAAATATGTGTTCTAAATGCATCTTGTTGACCTTTCCAGGACTCATGAATAGATGGTGCTGTCAGTCAGATATACTTTGATGATAAAACCAGCCAGTTGGTCCTAGAAAACTCTACCAGGACACGGGATCTTGACCATTATGGAGCAGCATGATGCAAAATCTTCCTAGGGAGTTTTTGGGTCTAACTGTTAGAAATGGCAATTTCAGTATAGAAGTAATACATCTGTCAGTGCATATAATGGGAGTCCAATTTGTGGGAATTTGTTTGTTTGTGTTTTTAATTAGAGTTTTGTAGAGGCCTGGTTGCAAATAACTTGTACAATAATTAGTTCTGAAATATAAGCTTTTTATTTAGTCATCAACTTCAGTACCAGATGGATATTGACTCTTTATAACTCTCATATCCTTGGAAACACCAAACTAAAGCATGACAACTTACATTTGAATAAGAGTTTGCAAAAAAGAGTTCTCTTCATGATGTCTAAACCTATCAAAATGTATTTAAGAAGAGGTTTCTGAGCTTGCAAAGACTATTCTTTAAGAAACTACACAGTATTTAGACAAGATTTATTGAAACTTTGGTTGAAATGACAGCTCAACATCCGCTTCAAAGTAAGTTCAATTAAATTAGCATTCCATCACAGTATATTAGTTTCATGGTGAAGAGAGAAATTATAGACTGATATTTGCATATATGAAAATATATAAGAGGAATGAAGCACATAGAAAGAGGAGCAAGCAGCAGTAATTATGAAATTATTTTGTTTTTATAGTTATCTGGCAAGATAAATTAATTTTATAAGTGGCTTAAATGAAAAATATGTCAACTTAATACTGAAAGATCAAAAATTGCCTTGCTATACTGTCCTCTTTTCCTCTGTCTAGATTTTCTTAGGTTATTAATTTCCTGATAAAAACGCAAAAAACCCCAAACCCCCCCAACCCATCACCTTCAAACAGAAATACGGCAAAAAGCCCCTAGAAGAGACAAAGATATAAAGGTTTTAGAAAATAAGAGTAGTTTTATGATTACTTTCATTATTTTTTTTAGAAAAAGAAATAAAGCTAAAAAATGGTTTTAAGTGGGATTTGTCACTAAGTATAGAGTTTAGATGTGTCTATCCAAGCTTTTTATTCAGGTCTTTCTTCATAGTCAATAAAATCTGGTTGATATAGTCAATGAAGATTACGACATGATTAATTTCATTGTATAACAGCCATTAAAATTGTTCAGCATATCTGCTTTTTTTTATTCACTGCCAAGAGACATTACACAATTATTTTTTTTTTTAACACATATAAGGTTTCCTTTCTAGGATGGAACTTGGGCATCTGGATTTATCCTATTAATTAGTATTGCTTTTTTTGTGCCTTGATGTTCTTTCTTGTCAAAAGTATTTCTCATATTCATGTTTTTTAAACTCTCTAGGACAGATGGAGGCAAAGTGCTAAGAATAGTCAAAATTTGCCTTACATTGGGAATCATAAAAATATATGTAATTTTTAAATTGAACTGTGATATTAGGACCAGACTCTCCATTCCCAGAGTAACTTCACAATATATTGTAAGACATCATCTCTAAACCAGCTTCCATTTTAAAAAATATATGAAGACTGAACAGTCTACATCATGAACTAGTCAAATACAGAGTTTTTACAGGGAAATTAAACAGGCAGCTGATGATACTTACATTTTGGGAATGTACAACATGATATGACAACCTAATAAAGCTAAGTATTCTTAGACTATCTCAAATATATGCATTAAAGTTTGTCATGGTGTGAAAATGTTTCAGCTCTCATTTCTATTTCCTCTTTGCAATTATTGAGAATCTTGAGCTAATTTTTATCATCCTGGAAAAGATTAATCCTATTTATGTGCTGAAAAATTGAGCTGACCAATAACACAGACTTTATTCCTTTCCTTCACATTGTTTATATTATATTCAACCTAAGGATGAGAGAATTGCAGGGAGAAAGAGGATGTAAGATATTAAAACTAAAAAATGTGGAAATACTCAAGGTCAGGTAGGGCAGAGTTTCCAAAAACTTGATCTAGTTGAAGATGCTTCAGGATATTGCAGGCAAGGTTGGACTAGATGACATTTAATGTTTCCTTCCAACGAAAAGCATTCTATGATTCTATGAAAAACTAATAATTCAGCATAAAATGAATATGAAGTCACAAACCACTTTACTAAATTAATGCTAAGAATATGGCATGTGGATATGACAAAAGCTATGGTATAAAAATATGGTATGAGAGTATATCCTGAACTGTAAGAGAAACAATGATCATTTGCTCATGTCTAAAATCATCACTTAAATCCCTAAGCTCCTGAAGAAATTTTAAATTTTAGATCCCTGTCTGAAATGAATAAAAATATATCTTTTGCTGAGCTGTGGAAGTTGATGTGAAAGGGGTCTGACAAATCCATTTTTATGTTTTATTACCATTTTATTACCAGGTTGACTGCTGTGAATTTCAGATCTCATTCAATATAAGTAGAAAGGAAGGACATAATTCAATGTTTGACTGTATTTCACTACTCATAAGACACATAACTTTTTAGGCCTTATGTTTTTGAGTGACTTAGTGTTTATACAGCCTTTTTAGTGAGATCCAGGCCTGTGTTACAATCTAGGAGCTCACATTCAAGGCTTCCAGTGACATCATGTTACATCTTTGGTGCTCAGTTGCAACAAGCAATAAGGGCATTTATTTATCTATTTTTCTGTTCAGAAAAATAGAAGAAAATTATTCTGAAGTAATGTGGTGTATTACATGAGTTTGATATGGATTTGATAGAAGTGGGAATTACAGGTGTGACTTATAGAATATTCCAGAAGTTTCCTCTATGACCAATAGAACTGCTGGCCAAAACTGAGCCAATCAGCCATAGCAGTAGCACTTCTGTGATAACATAAGTAAGAAGGAGAAGAAAATCTTGTTCACAGCTCCAAAGGTGAGGAGAAAGAGTGAGAGAAACTGTCCTGACACTAAGGTCAATGAAGAAGCAGGGGAAGGAGGTGTTCCAGGCACTGGAGCAGAGATTGCCCAGCTCATGGTGAAGACCATGGATCAAATAAATGGGCAGGAGATCTTTCTCCTCTTTAATGCCTTTATTAAGAAGAATCAGCTCAGGTGGGGAGAGATCGACGGGTCGCACCCACGCCGCCACTGCTCCCAGGCGTGGCACGGAGAAGGAGGATGATGCAGCTTTGTCCGCTGGTCTGCAGACAGAGCTGGGGACTCTGTCCTCACGGGAGAGTCACAGATTCCTGGCTTGTTTGTCTAACACCCCGGGGTGTCTCTTTAATCAGTATCTTTTCAGGTTAGGGTGAGAAGCAAAACGGATCCAAGCAGGTACGGGACTACGCTCCCATCCTTAGACGTCACTTAAGTCACTTGTTGGCTAGTGATTTTAGGGGTTTTTCTTGTAAAAACTGTAAAAATTCGGGGCGCAATGCATTTCTCATCTGCATACTGGCTCTGATGTCACTCCTATTCTGGGTCTGTCCCCATGTCCGTCCCTGGCAAGCAGCCAGCATCAGGGAAACAATAGTTAATCACCGGCCATTAACGGGTAATTAAGGAGCCCCTCTCCCGGCAGCGAAACCAAAGAGGTCTGACTGGTCTGACTTGTTTTTTAACTCTGAAACTCTAAAAAAATAAAACTTTCTATTCATAACAATGGAGAGGCAGACTGTCCCCCTCCAGCTCATGAAGGCCTCCACGCCGGAGTGGGTGGATACACCCAGTGGAGACTAGGACCCCATGGAGCAGGCTGCTGGCAGGATCTGTGCCCTGCGGAGAGAGGAGCCCATATTGGACCAGTTTTGCCAGCAGGACTCATCCCTACAGTGGATCCACACTGAAACAGTTTGTATTGCGGTGTAATGTCATGACTTGCCTCAGTTCCCTTGGTTTCTCCCTGAAATTTCCTTCCCCAGATGGGGTGTCAATCACCTTTCCTTTCCCCACCCTTGACCCCTGCTGGGCACTGTCTATCAACCCAGAAATTCTAAGGAGAGCATCGAGTGACTGACAGGTTTAAAGGATGCTCTCCACCCCCTGGGGGGCCATTGGTGTGCCAATGAAACAGTCATTTGAAAAAATCACTATCTTCACCCCCCACCTCCCAGTATTTCTATAAATGACTAGAAATTAGGTATACATTAGAAAAAGATGTCTTGATCAATGACAGTTTTCTCTTTTTAAAAGCAGGTTTGAAGCCCAGGCAAGGGAAGAAAAAAAATGCCTCTAACTTCTTTGGAAGGTTTTGATAAAATTATTCAGTTTTGAGCCAGAATTGTTGTCTGTGATGTTGAGCAAATGTGCTCTGTTGTGCACTTTTTTCCCACCCATCTAGACGAGAATGTATTGTAGTTTTTTCTCTGTATCCACGAGTTTCCCTGAAAAGGGATCATGGAGCTGATCCTCCTGGCAATTTTATTAAGGTACATGAAAAATAAGGAGGTGATTGCTGACAGTCAGTACGTCTTTTCACTATTTTCACTATTTCCACTATTTCACCAAGTGAAAATAGTGCTTGACAAATTATGTAGTCTTCTGTTTTAAAGCTGCAGTGCTGGGAAGAGCAATTGATGTCATGTACCTGGATTCATGCAAAACATTTGACACTGGCTCGCATGACATCCTTGTCTCTAAAACTGGAGAGATTTGGCCTTGATGGTTGGACCAGTTGGTGGATAAGGGATTGAAATGATGGTTGTATTCAAAGAATTGCGGTCTACAGCTCAATGTCTGAGCGAAGACAAGTGACTAGTGATCCTCCTCACTCAGGGGTCAGTATTAGGACCAGCACTCTTTAACAACCCTGTTGGTGATATGGGCTGTGTCATTAAATGCACCCTCAATGAGTTAGCTGGCAACAGGAAACTGGGTCCTGTGGTCAAGACACTGGAGGGAAGGGATGCCATGGAGAGGGACCTTGACATACTAGAGGGGTAGGTACGTGCAAACGTTATGAATTCCAACAAGGTCACACATAAGATCCTGTACCTGGGGTTAGGGCAATCCCAAACACAGGCACAGCCTGGCCAATGAGTGGATTGAAAGCAGCCCTGAGGAGGAGGACTTTGAACTATTGGTGGATGAAAAACTTGCCATGACCCAGAAATCTGTGCTTGCAGCCCAAAAAGCCACCCAAACCCTGCGCTGCATGAAAAACAGTGTGATCAGCACATTGAAAGAGATGATTTTGTCCCTCTACTCTGCTCTCATGAGACCCCACTTGAATCTCAGCTCAGGTATACAGCTCTGGGACCCCCAAAATAGTAAGGACTATTTTGGACATGATAAAAGGAGTCCAGAGGAAGGCCATGAAGATGATCAGCGGGCTGGACCAGCTTTCCTATGGAGACCTGCTGAGAGAGTTGTGGTTGTTCAGCCTGGAGGCAAATAGACTCCAGGGAAACCTTATTGTGGCCTCTCAGTACATAAAAGGGACATACAAAAAAGCTCAAGAAGGATGTTTTTCTTGGATATGTAGTCACAGGACAAGGGGGGAATGGCTTCAGACTGGAAGAGAGTAACTTTAGATTGGATAGGAAGAAAATCTGTACTGTGAGAGCGGTGAGGCAAAGGAACAGGTTGCCCAGGGAAGTTGTGGATAAAACTCCATTCACATTCCTGTAAATCTTCAAAAGCAAGGTGGCTGGGGCTCTGAGAAACCTGGTCTAGTGAAAGGTGTCCTTGTCCATGGCAGGGGGTTTTGGATCTTTGAGATCCCTTCCAACCCAATCCATTCTATGATTCTGTGTATCTAAATAAAGGAAACAAAAAAGGTAAATTCTGAGAGGATCCCAGTTTCTTACTGAGCACGTCTGAGATCCATCACTGTAATTTAAATATCACCATTAGTCTGTTTAGATCAGTAGACAGGTAAAAGATGGCCGGAAAAGGCATAATGTACTAGCTTTAATAGTGGCACAAAAATAGTGGCAATGAACTAGGGAAATTACTTTAGATGATCACCAATAATTTTAATTGATGAAGAAAACTCATCCAATGGAAAAAGCTAATTGGCAAACTAGCAAGTAAAAGTGATTTAATGTGTTCTATGGATCAGAAAATAGGACCTGGCACGGAGTATTGACTATTAGTGCAGCTGTTGTGAAGATGATCTGCATTGGAAAATTGAACTGAAAAAACCACCAGAGAGTAAACGTTTTGGGACAAATACCCTGTATTTTCTGCAAGAAGTTTAGGATTTTTTATCCTCCTGAAGTTACCACTAACTGCAAAAATATGAAAGTAAAACCCATGCTGTCTGATACTCAACCAAAATGTCTCTGTTCTCCTTTTAAGACACTAACAAGATTAAGTGATTGAAAAGGAGTAACCATACAAATTAATGAAAATAAATTAATTGAAAATGATCTTTATAATTTGTTTTATAGAAATCAGCAACCATCTGGGAAAAATGAAAAGGTCCATGTTGCAAAATATACTTGCATGTTTTCTAGGTCCATAAAATGGAGTCAAGACTCTAAAGCAAAAGTTTGAGATGTGACTGGAGGTGTTACCTTCCAGTGAAATAGATGTAAATGCTTCCTAAATATATTAATATCAGTGGCAGATAAAAATATTTATCCTTTTAACATTGCACAATGAGGAGTGGGACCCTTCTTACACAAATTCTGATATGCTACAATCACGTATCTAATACCTCTTGCTTCCTTGCTTTCTTCCTTGTAGGAAGATACTGAGCATACAGTGGATGTCTATCTAGCTAAAAGTTTGATGCCTCAAATGTTAATAAAGCTAAATGAGATGTATCCCACATTTGGTGCTACATTTTTGTGTAACTAAAAACATTCAGATATTTTTCATTGTTTGACAGTTTTTAGGAAGTCTGGTGAATTCACTGGGTACATTTGACTAATATTTAGTAGTGAAATGTGGCCTTAGCTCTTCTTTTCCCTCTTCTGAGTTAAACCCTTAACATGATTATTTAAAATATTAGACTACTACAAGATGGATCATAAACTATGAACTGCTATCAAAAAGTTAGATCTTTATATTTTGTTGCTATGAGCTAGCTACCTGCTAATAATGTTGGGGGTTGTTTAGAAAGAAACTTCATTTTTCAACTATGATTATCACTTTATATTTCATGACTGAACTGATAAGTCAGATGTGCTATTTTATGCAAAAATAGCCAGGCTTAACTGGCAACTGAAACAATAAACTGAGACTGTGCATGTATGCAGAATATCAGCACAATTTCTACTGTGTCAGGTTCTACACTGTGCAGAGCACTTGGATGAAAGGGAAATGGATGGCTGATGACTAGCTTGGCATTTTAGCTGAGATTTAGAGAGCCCAGAGCAAAAACCAGTTTATAAATGCCAAAATCACTTACAGTATAAAAACAAATGTATAAGTTCAAGTCAAATATTTTTTCTTCTACTGCTGACTATGTGCTATAAACCTTTCACCCCACTAGGACTGATAAATAAATACTGTGTTTAATGAAACATACTATTCTAAAAATCTACCTAGCATGTGTTCTGTGCAAAAGGAAGTAATTAAGGCCTGCATATTTTGAAACAGCTTACTGAATTTCAATCTAGACATTCTAATAATTAATTGATATCTCCAATATGTTTATTGACTTTCAGTACTTCACAGTTACTTGAAATGATATAGCTGATTGATGATAAAAGTCAATTTCTGCCATCTTATATAAAACAGCATGGAATTTTATTTCTGCCCTACTGAAAGACATCCTGAGGAACAAATACTTGCCAATAACGATGTCAGAAACTAGCTCAGTGTATTTGTATTTGTTTATAATATGAGATTAGAGAGGTTACAGACATTTACTACTGGCTTTATATTCATCTGATATGTTGTACCTGTGGTTGGCTATCAGGTAAGCCAAGTCACTGTTTGGCTTTAAAATCCTCTGTTAAACTGGCTTGATTTGATTTAATCTTGATTTATTTGAAATATCATTGATTTTTCCTTACTGTGAAACTTTTGTTTTGTTCCAAATTCTGCAGTGCTTTAATATGGGTTTGCTGTTAAAAAGCCTTTTTGTAAAATAAAGTTATGGTTAAAAAAAACATTGCATAGAGGTTACCTGGACACTTTATAACGTGACATTTTCTCTGTAAAAGTACTGTGTGAGAAGTAAACAGCATTACAAGAAGAAAAATGTCCTTTTAAAAAGCACAAGCCTGCTACACAAGATAAGCAGTGGGGATAATGAATGTTATAAACCCTTAAAATTACTGCTTATTTTAGAAAAGTTTATATGTCAGAGAGGAAAAAAAAAAGTAGATTAAAAGAACAGAGTGATTTGTGTACAGTAAACTGTAGTCCTTTCCCCAGTTAAAAGAAAAACTAACTTGAATTTTATCAATTAACTTGTGTTTCTCTACAAAGAGCAACATTCTGGTACTGCTATTCAAGCTACCAATATCATATACCGTCAGCTCATTAGGGATGTTACTTTATTACAGCATAAATTTGTTGGGGTCTTCAGCTAACTTGTAGGTAATATTGAGTGAATAGGTTTGAATTAGATAACCAGAATTCACTCTGTGGTATAAAGGAATAGTGGTATCAATTCAACTGGAGCAAAAATATAGCTGTGAAGGTCCAAAAGAGGTGACTTATTGGATAAGAATGTTTGTTCAACTGCTTTTTGAAATCAGTCCTTAACAACTTTCTTGTCAGTGTCAAGGGTTTTCAGTGGTACGGCACTTGGCCTCTAGGGCAAGTAATCCCAAACTCATTTCAAACACCACTGTAAGATATCAATGAATCAAATTTTCCAGTCCTTCATCAAACAACTCTCCTTAGATTTCTTCCAGAGTTTTTCCAGTCAATGGTTATGGAATTTGACTTCACAAACTGAAGTACTGGTTAAGGAAGTCAGCTGTTTTGTTTTGGTTTGGTTTTGATTTTCATTAATCTCCCCTGTGTTAATGGGACATGACTTATGCTGAATTGTGATCCTATTTATGTGGGTCCAGTCCCTGTACACATGTATATATAATTTCAAAGGATCACAAACTGAAAATTTCTAATTTTGTGAGTTCAAACAAAGGAAATCATGCATCTACACTTTCATGTTCCCAGAAAGGCTATAATTGTACACATAAGGGTGACTGAATAAACAAAATTTCGCAGACCTTGAATTCTTATCCCAACAGTGACTTCTTCTAAAAGCCTGTCCTGTAATTCTTCTCCCTGCTTGTCTTCGAGTTCTTCTGCATGGTGTCAGAGGGGCTGCTGCTATTTATCCTCAGCACGGAAATGGAGACAGATCTTTATGCAGGAATTCTTTTGCCTCATCTTTGAATAGGTACTAGAATAACCAGAAAAGGATGTGAGTGTCAGCTCCTCTGTGATGACCATAAAGAGTATAAAAAGTTAGGCTGGATATTTAAACTTAAGGAAGCTAAAATCATGCCAGATGATTCTAATCAAACTATAATCAAATATATATATATATATATATATATATATATATATATATATATATATATATAAACAAACTGTATGAAACTCCCTTGTATTTTATTTTTCATTTAAAAGACCAAGATTTTAAGGGTAAATCTGTTTTTCAGTGTTCAAATATTTTGCTCAGGCAGATGTCTCTGAGCCTAGATTACGGCAAAGTAAAGCATACAGACCTGTGTTGCACCTGTGGCAGAAGTGTCAGACCTGACTGAAAACTAAACTTCTACAAAAAAAGAAGGATAAAATAAGCAGATGAACCCAACAACAGTGCAGATTAACAAGACGCATGATAGGCAGCTGTGGGACTTAAAGGTCATCCCTAAACATGAAGCACATTTACCCTTTTAGCTACAGTGCTGTGGTCTTGTTCAGGCAACAAGCCCTTGAGATTTCACAGTTATCCGTCTACGCTGAGTTACATTGCTAATTTAAATGCCTAGTGATTATGCTGTGTTATGATATCAATTGAAAGGTCAATGAATTCAGGAAATTGCTTTCTTGTATCTTATATGACAGTCTTTTTGCGATTTTCAACAAAAATTGGGTAGTTGATTACTTTCCATATGACATAAGATAACAATCAGAGAATGTAATAATAATATTCACAGAGAGATATGATGTACTTGCTACAAGTTTTTAAAACAGTATTAATGAATGAAAACAAAAATAATTGAGACTCCCTTATTAACTCTATTTCATATATCGAATAAGGCAAATAAAAAATATAAAATTGGTTTAAAAGCTCCCTGGTTCCTACATTTTATTTTTGTGTGCATTTTAGAAAGCATAAAAGGAAAGCTATATAAAGAAATATGGAGAAATGTATTAATACAATGCTTACAAATATTTGTCTAAATCCAAATATTTGTAGGTGTTTACTTAACTGTTTCCAACCTGGTTTTTGGGGTTTTTTTGTTGTTGTTTTTGGTTTTTTTCACACATGAAATATTTACAGAAAAAATTTGTTCTTGTAAGGATGCTTGGGGAATACAAATTTTTTTTTGTAGATACCTGCTCATATGAGAAGCAAAACATTCTCACATGGACATATGTATTTGTTATTTGCTGTTTGCTATTCTCTGCTGCTCTTTATGCAGTCAGATATATCAAAAGTAGAAATAATAGCATAGGATAGTGATGACTAGATATATACAGAAAATTCTAAGTAGCTATGGGAAGCAATCTGCAGGTTGCAGTTGTCCACTGAACAATCAAAAATAAGAAATGTAGAGAAAAAATGATGAAAAAAAATATTAGTAATCAATGGCAAAATGGGCTATTGTCTACCCTGATGATTTATTAATTTTAAAGAGCTTTTTTGCTAACCAATTTGTTTCTTTCATAAGATTTTTTCTGATTTGGTCCTTTTAGAGCTCTGGGTCTGGCAACCACCATAAAAAATTGTGATATTGTGAGTTCACATCATGTACTGTATGAAGGGCTAGTGTGGAAATAATTTTATGTGGAAAGTGAACAATCTGTGATTTACTATTCTAGTTCAATTTTAGAGGTTAAAGCTGATTTAATCATTAACTGATCCATTCTTTAGTAACAGGTCCTTTCTCAGAATTCCATATAAAACAATTTGTGTCAGTTAAGAATTCAAACTTAGAAGAATCTAGGCTTTTAAGATCAGATCTAACTAAGCATTTAGATTACATTCTTAATTTAAACACAAATAATCACGGATTATCACTTTGCTGCTTGCAGTTTGAAATATTTGTCTTTCTCTCATTTTTAAATTTTTCTTCCACCAAAATACAATTCTAAATTCACCATGTTTTTTAATGTAATATTAATTTTGTGATTTTGATTTTTGACCACTGCTTTCCGGAGAGCCCTCTTAATGGTTTGTGCTGCTATTGTTCTTTATAATCTGTATGTTATTGCACTGAAATTAAGCTAAGAAAGCCTTTCTTTATGGGTTATTTATGGTGGTTTTGTTCTCCAAGCAATATCTATTGATCAGAATGTGGAAGAAGGCATAAAAACAAATGTCCTCCCACAGAGCCCAAGCAAACATATATTGAAACAAGGAAGCAGTGAAAAATATGTAGCATGAAAATATGACACAATCAAATCTCTTTTTTGATTGGGTTTGTCTCAGATGTAAGTTTTGTATTTTCTTTGATCTGATCCATTCACTTATGAGCTGATTTCTATTCCAATCTGCAATGGTGAAGATGCCCTTCAAAGCTGAAGGTATTTGGCAAGGCTGACTCTGTCATCCAGTGTTTTTTACCTTCTAATTCTTAAATCCAAAGCCACCAAATTTGAAGAGAGGGAGGAACAAGCAAACAAGTAATTTTAAAATATTTTGTCAACAATTAGGTCTTGAAAATTGCAGTGTAAAATGTATCTCTTGATAGCAAGAATGAGTCACAAATGATGCATTTATGTAATTGAGTAAATGAAGACTTCAACATAAAGATCTGTCTTGAAATATTTTTCTCTCATTATCAACTCTCACTGTAGAATTTACTTTCTCAGTAGGTTAATAAAGTGTTCTGAGAAGAAAAAAATAATTTTCCAGAGGGTCTGTACACATTCACACCACCAGCATATATATATCTAAGAGCTAATATAAGTCATTCTATGACTTATAGTATGTAATAGAATTCTATAGGTAGAAATGTACTGCTATAAGAACTAGCAATTCTGACTGATAAGCAATAAACCGTTCTAAACTAATTTTATCTGGCTTATGGTAGTACTAATCAACAATTTATTATATTAATTCACTAAAAAATGCCCATCATTTGAAAGTGTGAAATATTTGTGGCACATGTTTAAAAATTTAAAACCAATTTGGTTTACAGTGGTAATTAATTTCAATTTAAATCTACATGAGGTAAACCACCTGTTGAAAAGTGAAATTTGAGTGGCAAAAAAATGCTGCAACAGCACAACTTGTATTGTTTTCTGTAAAGAGGTGTTGCTAGTATCTAACAGAGGCTTTCATCCACTCACTGAAAATTACCAGATCTC
Organism: Passer domesticus; assembly: GCF_036417665.1. Classification (NCBI taxonomy): domain Eukaryota; kingdom Metazoa; phylum Chordata; class Aves; order Passeriformes; family Passeridae; genus Passer; species Passer domesticus. Next base: position 54,073,747 of record NC_087475.1, on the reverse strand, counting down.
TGCATTGCCAATGCTAAATGTTTAGATCATAGAACTATGAATCTGACTATATATTTACGACTAATGAAACATTCTCAGGTTATTCAGGGTATAGAATACAGAAAAAAAGCAATTTCCCTGAACTTTCCTGTTGTTTGGCTGGATGATTTAAGTGACCTTGCAACTAAAATCATCCTAGTAATTTCCAATACATGATCACGAGATGGAGAAATCACATCCAGTTCTATGCTGAACAATAGAAATTGTCCATTAGCTGTCCCCAAAACATTAAAAGCCAGCCAGAGAGATGACTGTCTGCCTCAGACACATTATGATGACTCAATACACAAAAGTCTATTTGACCTGTACTGAGCCTCATCAGACAAATTAACCATCCGTCTCTCAGCCTTCTCCAGCCCTTGTTTTCATCACTGTTTTCATGGAGTACCAGTGTTTTCTGCAGGCAGGATTTTTCACCCTCAGACCAATAAGCCATGCAATGCCTTGCGCTTTCAGAGGTCTTTACTTCCACAGTATTTGGGGTGCTAGAATGAAAAAATAAAAGACCTAGAAACATCTTAAAAGACAAAGTTATATTGCTTTCTGTCCAGAACATGGAACAGCTCCTGGAACAATTTCTAGTAGCACGGAATCTTGCAAAATTCAATTTTTGTGCAATATTTTATAATGTCTAGTAAATATGTCATGATGGCACTTAAATTTACATATAGGTGTTAAGATGACATTTGTTTTATCACAAACCATTCCTTTATAAACCTTGATTCTGAACACATGATCTTGGTTATACCTTTTAGTATAGGGAATTCTTCATGATCATTGTTAGAATAGTACCCTGAAGGGCTCTTATGAAAAAGTTAAGAACTTCAGACCAAGTTATAACCTCAGTCTTGACTTCCAGATATAACCATTTCTTTGAAATTAAGTAATTTACTTATTCTTAATTTTTGTTTTCAATATCTATGCATTTTAAATTATAATTTAAATTTATAAATTTAATTATAAGCTTTGCTTAGTAAATTTTTATTTGGTGATTAAATACTGAAATGAGTTAATGGCTTTCACTCTGATAAATTATCTCGCTACAAGTATATAACTACTACATCTGGCATAGGCAAAAAAGTGATTGCAAACAATATGAATACTCAAAAAGTACTTGCATAGTGAAATCCAGTTTTTAGAAAATCATATCTATTTTGCCAGAGGCAGCAGTGCAAAGACAGAGAAAGAGTTCATAAAAAGAAAAATTCTGGAATTAGAGGAATCATCTGTGAATACTGACATTTCTTTCACAGTTGTTTATAATATATTATGATCTGAAATGGTGATAACCATAGTAATTTTTACAAAGTCATATTTCTTGTGAAAAACTAGCTTAAAATGTGCATGCTGACATGGCAGATAATTGGGTGCATATGTTCTGAAAATACTGATGAAACTTGAACTGAACAAAACTAGCATGTCCTGAATCCTCCAATTGACAAGTGCCATAAGACAGAACAGCAAGTCAGAAAGATTATCATGTATTGTGCTTCTGCACACTGGCTATCAAGATTTAGGAAGAAGTATTCTCTCAAAATGGGTAAATATCTTGATAGGAGGAAAAATCTTGGACATGGGTGAAGACCATGTAAATCCGAGTACTGTGCACAGAAAAATGCCAGGGGATGGCCTGGGGCTTTGTGAAGTAATACACAAGGCTGCTCACGGTGAGCAGCAGCATGGCAAAGACCAACATGAATTTCTGCCCAACATTCCCGGAACAGTAGGGATGCCCCTGCCGGAAAAGCATGTCAAGACCTATTGAACATATGGCTGGAGGGGAGTGACGAAGTGAGGGAGTGAAGCAGTAAGAGTGGAGTAAAAGCTCTAATCTTCCTGCTTCTTAAATAAACCCCAGGATCTTTAACCACTGGGTGTTGCCATTTACTCTGTCCTTGTCCATGACAGATCCTCAATGCCCCTTAGCTTGCTGGACACCTAGTAATGAGGAGGGCCTCATTCCTTTCAGTAGCTCAGACTGCTGTGCCCAAATGTCCCTGTTTTGACTACTCAAAACAACAGATTCAGATCTGTCTGATGCAAGACAGACTGGTTACACCCTTGGTGATATTACTCATTCAAATAGATGAAATTCATGAGCTTTATAGCATTGAAACTGCTTACAGCCTGAAAGAGGAGGCATCTGCCCCTTGCTGTAATTTAATTTTCATCTGAAATTAAAATTAAGAACTTTTCAGATACTTAATTCAGATAACAATTTTCTGAAAAATCTGTGCCTGCCCAAAATCCAAAACATTATAATTTGAAATATGGTCAGATATAAAAAATCTGAACATGGGTGTGCTGGTAGACAATAAATTGATCATGAGTCAGTAATATATATACCTATATATATATATATATATATATATATATAGGGCAACATTTTACTCATTCAAAGCTTTCACTGGAGCTCAGGAACTGCCTGCTGCATGAAGAGCTGCTTCTTTGTAAGAGGGAAAATTATGCTTCTTGGATCTGGTCCAAAAATGGTCCTGAAAGGAATAGTAATTTTTCCATTTATTTTGTTGAATTAACGTTAGACTCTTAAGCAGGGCAGATTTTAATTCAGTGTCCTGTTTAATTCATTGTCCAACGAAGCATCTAAATGGGAATTCAGACTTGGTTTTGGGTTTTAAAGAAGCAGTGTTGAGCTCTCAAGGCTCACAGCTTTAACACTTCTCTTGTCTTGTTTCATTCCAGTCAGTTATGTAGATTACCAACATCAAAATTGCTCACTATTAGAATGTTCTTGCAAAACTCAAAGAGGAAAAAAAGCCAACATGTTGGCAACAAATGGTGCTGTTGACACAGTAAGTGGTACTCGAATCACCGGGTGAGCACTAATTCAGAGAACATACATTATATGACATTACTTTGGGGATATTTGCCATTTATTGCAATGAAACAAGACTGTAATCATTGTTATTATATTAAATGCATTAAGAAGGGTTAATTAAGGGCTTGATTCTAATTATATATCAGGTGGTTCAGAGAGCAACCCTTTAAATACTGAATAAGTGAGAGTGAATTGCGAACAGTACTGCTTCACTCTAACTTCTACAGAGATTCCACTTGACCAGTTGTGCTCAGAGTCTAGAATAAGGCCCAGATTTTATCACAGAGCCAGTTCTAAGGGAACTAGGACACCAACTTACTTATGATCCAAAGTAAGCTGCTTATTGTTCTCTGAAATAAATCTCACCACTCTTTCCTTACTTGTAGTGACGCTATACACTGGGAAAGTCCCTTTACACTTCCTCAGGTAGGGTGCAATTCAGTGAAATTTGATATGAAGTAAGTATTTCAGTGAATACACAGAGTATGCATAGTATGCCTACTTCATACACTTCTACTTTTGATTATTTTTGAAGAGTGTTTGCCATCTTCATGTATAGAAATAGAAAATATTTTATTTTTGATAAAGTGGCATTTTTGGGGGATTAGTGATAACTACAGGTGTGTTGTATGTTATTTTTCCATCCATGGATAAAAAGGTCACTAGGGTATTGTAAATTTTATAAAAGGCAGTCAGAGATATAATTATTTAATTATATTTTTGTTCTAAGCTGAAGGTATGCGCAGCAACATATAGCTTGATAATTGAAAACTGCACATGCTGAAGATTAAAATTAACATAGTAATACTTCTTTTTATTGAATGTATGTGGCCAGCTTCATGCTCTTGTGACAAAATCCCCTTGGTGCAGTTGAACGATTTCAATGACAGATCTCAGATTTGGAACATGGCACAAACACATTTCGTAAATTAATCAAATGAATTTGATTTCTTGTTTTTAATTACTAGATCTGTCAAGCATCATTTTCATCAGTTTGGAGAACCTTTGAAACAGATCACAAATACCTTTGACATATTGTCATTACTATAAGGAGAAAATCCCTTCTAAAGCTGAGGTCAATATGCCATACTTCCAGTGTTCCAGTGTGATCCTTACAACTCTTCTGCATGTTAAGAGTTCTGACTGACTATTGGTGAATACTGAGTGAATCCACATTTTCCTGAACTCTAATTTTGTTATCAGTTGTTGCAGGTTCTGTGTAGGCCCAATATAGCCCTTTGGATGCAGTGGAAAAATTTACAAGGAAACAGGATATTTGTTTCACAAGTGCTGGCATACATATAGACATGAAAGAGGTTATACATCTGTATTTTTCAGAAATAGTAGCATATATTCACTTATTGCTGAAAATTAAAAGTGAGAAAAAAGAAGTACATTCTCAGGCACATGGTGCCTGAGATGTGATTCTTGCAGTTGTTCCATGCAGTTCAGGAGTTGACTTGATTGTCCTTGTGGAGCCCTTCCAAATCAGGAGATTCTATGATTCTATGAAATTTGTACTTAGCTATGCTGATACAGGTTGTATCTTCTCTGAGCTATAGCTTCCTTCCACTAACTTTATACTGACATTGTTTTACTGTGCTGTTGATTATTCTGTTTCTCTATCACCATCTCAGAAGAGAGGAAGAATACAGCCAAAAAGTTATAACTGCTCTAAATATTTTCAAAGTTTTCCTACTATCTCATTATAAAGGATTCCTTCGTGTTTTTTGTAACTCAGTTCTGTAGAACCACCCATACAGTATAAAGCATCCTTCCTATTTTCTCTTTTCATGAGCATTCATAATGCATATACACTATGTTTGATTCTTTCATAATTTGAAGCAGTTTTCCTTTTTTATTTTGAAAAGGCTATATGTGTAAGGGGAAAGTATTAAATTTGCATTCTTGTTGTTAGGGTCATTGCTTTGCTCTTTCTGTGGGTATGCTGTAGATGAGGCCAGATTTCAGAGATTTTGAAACTTAGAATAGAAACTTTAAGTTGAATTACATGCTTGTGACCTCGTTCTATGCCCGTTGTAAGTTTTATGGAAGATCCATCAGGGAAATATATTACAATCAGACATCCCCTTCAAATCATTTCTAACTGATAAATCATCCCAGAGCCCCAGACATGCAATCTGATCAGAACAGAGCAACGGAGTTTTAGGGCTGAGTTTTTAAAAGGTCAGTGGAGTATAAGTGCAGTAATAGTGGCAGTTGCTAATATCATCAGTAAATGAAGGCTTTCAAATAACCTACTTTTAATATTTATCTAAACCAAACAGTAGAAAATTGCATGGAGAAGTACAAACCATATTGTCTGGTTACCACTTTCTTACAAAAGGAAATACAATTTATGATTCCATTAAAATTTTCTAAAGAAAAGTAGACCCATTTTTATCCACTTCCATTAACAAGCATGGGGGAAAAAAGAAAAAGAAAGCAGGTTTGCTGATAAAAATGAAAATTTCTTATGCATCACTTTGCCCCAGGAAAAATTTTAACAGCTTCTGTTACAAAGTACTGCTAGAGATTGACCACAATATATAACTAGTATGAAAGGATCAAAAACTTGCTTTTTTAAATCCCTTCGAAGGTCAACATATGTCTGTTAATTTAGATGAGAACTCTACTGAGTAAATTCATGTAGATCCAAGGCAGACTTAACAACAGTGTTTTATCAAAATTGCAGTCAGATAGAGTCAGATAACAGCTTCAGAGCCTTCAGCTATAGTTTTTTGCAAACTGTGCTCTTCTGGGGTAGCTTTGGCCCCAGACCTTCCAGAATGCAAACACTTTGAGAGACACTGATTACACGTTGACATCCTCACAGTGAAAAGCAGATTGCACAGGTGTTCATACAGAGAGGTTAACATGAGCAGCCGAGGATGTAACTAGCATATGAAGCTGTTTTGGATTTATGTGGCCACGTTTTGGTAGCAGGCTGCAGGGGTAGCTCCTGTGAGGTGATGCCAGAACCTTCCCCTGTGTCTGATAGAGTCCATGCCACATGATTGTAAGACAGACCTGCTGTCAAAGGCCAAACACATCAGTGACTGTAATAGTGCCTCTGGGAAAACAGAACTAAGAAGGAGGAAAAACTACTGTGTTACTAAACAGCAGCTACAAGAGAGAGGAGAGAATATGCAAGAGGAACAGCTCTGCAGACACCAAGGTCAGTGAAGGAGAGGGAGGTGTTCCAGCACCATGCAGAGATTCCCCTGCAGCCTGCGTTACAGACCATGGTGAGTCAGCTGTGCCTCTGCAGCCCACGGAGGTCCACAGGGCAGCAGAGATCCACCCACAGCCAGTGTTAAAAACCCCATGCTGGAGCTCTTGGATGTCTGAAGAAAGCTGTGACTCCATGCAGTGACTCTGGAGCAGGCTCCTGGAGAGACCTGTGTATCCCTAGGAAAACAGGAGCCCACGGTGGGGAAGAGCATAAGGAGTCCTCTCCCTGAAGAGGAAGCAGCAGCAGAGACAAGATGTGATGAGCTGACTGGAACCTGTTTCCAGTCCTTCAGAATGGCTGGGGAAGGCAGGGAAAAATTAGAAAGAAGGAAGGGGTGGGTTATAGTGTTTTAAAATGTGGTTTTATTTGTCATTACACTCCTCTAATTTGATAGGTGATTAATCAAAGTAATTTCCCCAAGTGAAGTCTGTTTTGCTTATGGTCATAAATGCTGAATGATCTCCTTGTCCTTATCTCAGCCCACGGAGCATTTTGCCATATTTTTCTCCATAGTCAAATTGAGGAGGTGGAACAATAGAACCAGGGTCAACTCACCACATAATAAAGGAAGTATGTAGTCTTTAGGGACAGAAGCCAGAGTTAGTCTTTCCACAGAGCCTACATTTACCTTCTTTTCTGTCCACTAACTACTGAAAAATTGTTCCCTCATGGAACTGAGTTGTTTAAAATAGTCTCTCTTTCCCAAAATTCAAAATTGTGTTAGATAAGGCAATCAAGTCTATGCAAGTTCTATGAGTTAAATAATTTCCATCAAGATTACAGACCTCTCACAAATAGTTTGGTGTAATACAAATCCCAAAACTTTTAAAATGAATAAAAGAATTCTTTGCAAGAGACAAAAATTACTGATCAACTCAGAATGAGCATCACATATTTTAAGACTGATCAAAGAGAGAGCAGCAAGTATAATATCCGCTCTTTAAAAGATTAAACTCTTCCATGCAAAGATATTTTAATTAGAAAGTTTCTGGGATTGCTTTTTAAAATATCACTGCATAACTTGAAAATTTACAAAATAAATTAGGAGTGTGATTAGGAAGCAAAGTAGTATAAAAATTTAATAAAAGTAACTTGAAAGAAAAGCAATAAATTTTGGGTTTTATAAAAGAAAATGAGCAGGAACAATGTCAGAAGCTAGTGAATATGTGATATAATTCACCATGGAGAGCAAGAGGGAAAAAATAGGAATCCAAAGTGGAATGCATATAAGATAACTTATGACATTTGTGTTGTAGTATCTACATTTGCATTACTCATCTTACCTGTTATTACTGAAAAATAGGTATTCCAGACTGCCATTAAACTCAACTCAACATATCTGTTTAGTGTTTTGTAGCCATGATATTTTATGAAAAATCCTCTGCTAGGATTTTCCCATCCTGAGGAGCTGAGAGCCTCAGGAAAGAAATGTAAACAATAACTATCTGCTGCTGTGGAGTGCCACAGGTGCATCTTCCATTGGTCCATGTGGATTGTTTTCAATTAGTGACCAATCACAGCCACCTGTGCCAAGGCTGTGAACAGTCACAGGATTTTGTTATGCATTCTATTTTATTTTATTCTTGGTCTTTGTAGCCTTCTGATCCTTCCTCTCTCTCTGTTCTTTTAGTATAGTTTTAATGTAGTATTTTAGTATAATATATAACATTATAAATCAGCCTTCTGAGCAAAATGGAGTCAAGCCTCTTGTCCTTACACATGGGAGGATCACCACAAGAGTGTTTCATTGGAGTTGGTGAGATGTCTCCAGGAACATATGACATAATTTTCTTGAGTAAGGCAAAGATCTTGTATTCAGTGTGTAGAAAATCAATTACAAATGCTTAAAAACTATATCTACATGAGTGGAGATTTAGTCTTCTTAAATCAGGCATCCATCTACATTGACTGATGGAATAAGGAGCAAAAATAAAGTGATGGATGCCTACGTAGCCTCAGGTCAGCTTAGTGTAAACTTATTTTGAAGTCCGGTACTAAAGAGAACAAGCTGATTTTCAAAAAGGTGATGGTAGGATTAGTTGATATTTCTGTAGTTCGAAAGAGGTTTTTATGTATAGGGGCAGGATTTGGTGCCACAAAAAAATGACTCATAACTAAGAGGATCTAAATCTGGAAGGAAGTGAAAGGAGATGCCCTGCTCCAGCTTCAGTTGTGTCAGTTGCCAGTAGCTATAACACAGTTAATCTAAAGCAGTATTAGATATCTTTATTTACACAGTTCTACTCTCTGAGTGACTCCCCATTAGTAGAAAGCTGAAAGTTCTGGCTGACTAATATAGGCATATAGTATCATTTTATCATCCTATTTAGGTTACAAATGATGATACAAATGATTGAAGGTTTTCTAGGTTTTCTGCATGTTCCTTCTGATCTCTGCCTGAACCAGGTGAATGTGTTGCATGACACCCAATACCGATATTTGTCAACTGAATCCCACTATAGATGTTTGGGTTGCCATTGACAGGATCGTAAATGTAGGGATCAATTCATTAGTCCATTCATGGTTTCTAGGGCAAATACACATCCTTGGGTATCTTACCTTGCCCCTATCTACCATACTAGAAGGGTATTGGTTTTTGCAACCTGTATGTTGAATCTGCGAGAAACTTAGCCACCTTGGATGCCCTGAGGATGACTCAAATGCTCTGTGTCAGTAGCCTGGGCTGCTGAGTGTGAGTAGCTGAATCAAGCTGCATTAATGGTAAGAAAATGGATGTATGTACAGATTGGGGGATGAGACACTGAAGACCAGAACTGAGGAAAGAGAGATGGGGATTCTAATTGACAGCATGTTGAACACGAATCAGCAATGCCCTGGCAGCCAGGAGGGCCAACCATGCCATGGGGTGCATCAGGCACAGCATCACCAGCAGGGCAAGGGAGGGGATTGTCCCACTCTGCTCTGCCTCACCTGGACTCCTGTGTGCAGTTTTGGGCACCACAATATAAAAATATACAAAGCTATCAGAGAGTATCCAAAGCAGGGCTACAAAGATGGTAAAGGGTCTAGAAGAGAAGCCAGACTGATATCATTTGGTCTGTTCAGCTTGGGGAAGAGTAGGCTGAGGGAAGACCTCATACCTTTCCCCAACATCTCACAAGAGAAAGCAAAAGATCAGGCACACATGTCTTCTTTCTGGTGACCAGTGGCAGCAAATTTTCCCAGAGTAATGGCATGAAGCTGTGTCAAGAAGATTTAGATTGGATATCAGAAAAAGATTTTCCATCCCGAGGGTGGCTGGCCAGTGAACCTGGTTCCCCAGAAAAGAGGTTACAGCTCCAAGACTGAGTTCAAGATGCATTCAGACAATGCTCTCAAGCCCACTGTAGGGTTTTTTGGGGGAGATTTCTATTCTTGCATGAAAACTTGGATCCACAACTAGAAGTCTAGTTTACCTGGCACAGAACCTGTGACTCACTTGTCCAGACACAGGCATTTTGGTTTCACCTGAGAGAATCCCAAAAACATGAGATAGTTCCATGGAGCTAACAGGTACAGCACAGTACCTACGAGAGATTCATAATCCATTGAAGTGGCAGATGGACACTAGACAGGTTTTTTGAGGAAATCTCAAAGTGAATAATTTCTATATGTAAGCAACCACATTAATGCTAAGAGCTCTACTATGTACCTAATTTTTCATATTTCTATCACCCTTTTTTTTAATATCACATTAAAAGCTAATATAATTGTGAAGCTAAAAATAATTGTGAAATGAAATACTGCTGAGTACAGACAATAATGAAAAGCTCTGTTTCATCAGGAGTGGGAGAAAGATTGTGGCAGCTCCCTTTAGAAAATTTCTGCGAATGGCTGTCTTATGAAAGAAGCCATATGCCTAACATTGACACATTTCCTTAAAACAAAGAAAAGTACAATAACACCTTAATTTTATGGGTTTCATCTTAATTTAATGAATGACATTTAGGATTTTGCCATTGACTTCAACAGGTCCAGAAACCAGCAAGAAACATTGATGTGCATTTCCCTTTCTTCTCATTGATAAGTCTCTGCTGTACAGAAATTCTAAATGGAAAAAAAAAATTTAAAACCCTAACAAAACAAACTAACAGCAGTATTTTAGTACTGATTCAGGAGGTCAAATTTGTGGTTTCTACAAAGCAATGCTTTTAAGATTTTTAGCTGAAATTAACTGAATTAACAATGAAATAAAATGCTTCAAAAAGCAACTTTTTTAAAAAATGTTTTTCTGTAGTGTCTCTCTTTAGTGTCTGTCAAGAGAACCCTCAAGAGACATAAAATTCTGAATATCAAAGAAGGGGATAAAAAGTGTCTATTAAATGGGGCTATTGAAGGGGTTATTAAAAGTGTCACTATTGTGATCATCTTCCCTGTTGCTGTTGCTGCTGCTGAAGGGTTTGTGCATGAATATGAGTATTCCTTGCAATGAATGAGCACATGTAATCGAAAAAGTAGAAAGAGGAAGTTCTTAGTGCGTTGACTAGAGTGTCTATCCTTAAGGTGGTCTGTTACTCTTGGGTCTGGTGATTCAAGAGTTTGCACAGTTTTTGCGATGCAAAAAATCATTAAAATTGGGTTGGTTTTGTTCTTACTTTGGTGCCATATATAGTTGATCAGTTTCAAGTTTATATTCCTTTAGTGGATGTATTGATGACATCTAAATTGACAAAAATAAGTCAGTTTTCAGCAAAGATTGTAAGAAGAAGAGAAATTTTCATTTTGGGACTGAGCAGAAAAATCTGGTCTACTTGGAAAAAAAGAAAAGGCATGCACAACAGTTTGCATATTCACTGAAAATGGTTTGTGAGACATTTACAGAAGTGGAAGTGAGGAAGAGGAGATTGACTGGGTTCAGTTCAGTTCAGTTCAGCTACAGAGGGCACTGCTTCAGTCTATGGAGGCCAGAAGCCTGGCTGTCAGCAAATGCCGCAGAAGGCCATGGGTTTCCTGTAGCTCATAGAATCACAGAATTATAAAATAGTTTTAGTTGGAAGATCCTCTAGTTCCAACCCCTCTGCCATGGGCAGGGATGCCATCCATTAGACCAGGTTGCTCAAAGCCTCATCCAAAATGGCCTTCAACATTTATTTCCACTGATGAGTCACCTGCAAATTCTCTGGGCAAACTCAGATCCTGTGCCAGATCCTGTGACACAGAGGGCCAGTGTCTATGTTGATTTCCACGTCTCTATGTGTCTCAAATGAAGGTTGGTTATGGTACCAGATCATCTTGGACAGAGGAAAAAGACAAAGTGATGTTTTTAAAAGTGTGAAAATAGCTGCAGTGTAGGTATCTACATCTTTGTGAGATACAATTTAAAATAGGTGGAGATGGAAAGCATCTGTAGATATCAAGGATCTTTTGTAGTAACGGAGTGCTGAAAGACAATGGGTGAATAGGTCTTATATGTGATTATTTCTTTTCATTTTCAGAAAAACAAGCCCAGGCTGAGAGGTAGGGATCAGCACTTACAAAGTCAGGATTCTTCTGAATCAGGTTCAGGATGGAGTGTCAGGCATTGCTAGGGCTGTGAGCAGGAAATTGACACATCACTTTGAGTGGCTAGAGAGACAGAATTGACAAGATGAATTAATTCTAATAGCAGAACTGAAAAGAATAGATTTAGAGGAGACAAGGAAGAAGAAAGGAAACATAGGGCAGACATTTCAATCCCATAATTTTTTTCACTCATTAAAAAACTTTCTTTTTGGACCAAAACAAGAGTTGTCATGCTATATCTGTCTTTAGTTTAGTGATTGGCAATATCTGTTTTAGGTAGGTAGTTTCCTCTTATCAGAACAGGAAATTATAATGCTTTAAATAATTTTACAACATAGTCAAGTAAAATAGTAAAGAAAAGTTTCTAACTCCAGGTTGATTTTTGGCACATATATGCCAGTTAAATTCTGGAAGAGGCCAAACTGAACAGTACATATAAAATTACTAAAATTTTCAATTTGAAATAATAAGAGGAGTAATAATCAAAACTAAAAAAAAAAAAAAAAATCTAAAACAAACTCAAACTCACAAAAAATAAAAGTAATAATCAAAAGTAAAAAAAAAAAAAGAAAAAAAAAGAAAAAATCTCAAACAACCAAACAACCAGTTAAAATAACTGACTAAGCTTGTTTTAAACTGATTTAAAATTCAGTTTGAGGAACTAATCACACATAGACAGCTTGCAGTTGTGGCTTTTTAATCCAGTAGGTGTAAAATTGAAATCCTCACATTACTATGGGAGAACTATTTTAGGTAATTAGGGCAAAGCCTCTGTAAGATGTTCTAAACATAAAACATTCAGGGTAAAGAACTGTGATCAAAATAGGATGTTATAAACTTTGCAGAGTAGAAGATGATTTTAAGTGAACTACATTGGTTTTGGGCAGTTTTACATTATGATTTATATTATTTTTCTTTAGCACTAATACAGCAACACTTTCAGTCTTCACTTTTTACTTTTTCTCATTCCTTATCACTATAAACACCATCAACAAATACCCTCAGCACTGACTGTGGAGGCAAATTTGAGGCTTGGTTTGCTCTTCATATCCATGTAGAATCTGAACTTTGCTGTGAGTTATTGATATGTTTTTGACCTGCTAGCTTACTGCATACATCTAAACATTGAAAGAGTTGAATTGTATTCTTAAGGAACTTTTCCTTGCACTTGGATATTGAGTTCACCTTCCAAATTGTAGATTGTAGATGTTGATTGCAGTTAATTAAATTTAGTTGTCTCAGTGCACAATTTTACATCCATTTATGTGTTTATCTCATCATTACAGTCAGTGATGATCTAGCAATAACTAGTGAAAACAGTTTAGAAAGCAATTCATTTCACCAGAAAATAGACAGTTATTTTTGTTTATCTGTAGTATCCATTAACTAAAACCCACCCAGATGCATAAATTTTGATGTCTAAATATAATTATACAGTATCTTCTTTTGTGGTACTCAGATGTAGCTGCTTATTTCATCTCTCTATGTGGAAAAGTATCTTTCTATAGGAAAGATGGTATTTTCTATAGGAAAGAATGTATGCAAAATGGGACTAAATGAGTGGGACTAAATGAGGCAGATTTCACCCCACCTGGAGACTTGATACTGCAGGACTGTAGGATAACTGTCCACAAAGCACTTACATAAAGACATATAATGGGGGTCCTACAGATGGATGAAAAATGCTATTGTCATGGCAGAAAATCCTTTGCACATATTACAGGTTATTACATTTAATAGGTCTAAAATGACAATTATGTAGTTAAAAGTTGGTAGAAGAAGATGTTATTTTCCATCAGAGAGGACTGTGAAAGGTTACTCTGGCCTAAAACTGCTGATTATTTGCTTTTGTGCTGTTATATCCCTTTAAAACTTCATGCACCCAATCCATTGGGAAAAGGAGAACTTAAGTAAGTCTCTACTAACACAAAACTCAAAAGGAAAAGAGTACCAGTATAATTTGTAGTTAGATTAAGCTTCTGTATTGATTTATTTTTTAGTAATGCAGAAGCAAGCTGACCCCATCTTGATGATGTATTCTGAGAACATATTCAGAGAGCTCAGAAGTCATAAAGGTTTATGAGCAAAAAGATGCAATTTAGGGAGAACTAGTACAGAAACAATTTAGTGACCGTAAAGAGGTCAGTAGACAGAGGACAATTGTTACCTAGCACTAGAAAAGATAATGCAAGCTTCTCCAACACCACTGAACCGGATATTCAGGCCTGGCTTTTCATTTAAGAAGTGGTTCAGGAATTCAAGGATAGATGTATGTAGACACCTCTGAGTACCTGACCTTTCCTACTAGGAAAATTTCAAAGTGGCAGAAGTTTGAGTTTGCTAATGTAAAAATTCAGAGTGATGGTATTGAATAGACAGTTGTCATCAAAGTTCATTCAGTATGAAATCTGAAATATCTTCTCAATTGTTTTTTGTATGAATTTTGTTCTTACAAAGCATACATTTAGACATTTTTAGTGAAGCTATAACACATATTACAACTTCTTGTTTCTTATATATGTTTTGTTTCAAAATTAATTTAAACTATAGGAAACACTCAATTTGAAAGTTGTGCAATCATAACTATACGGCTGAGAATGCTTATTGCTACCTTAAGTTTTAGGTCATGGCAAGCACTTTCACAGACAGTTGCTTTGTCAAACATTTTAACAACTGATCAACAAAATTATCTGTCGTACAAAAACTTGCAGCAATGAAAGGTCAGTCAGGCAATTTTTTTTCATATATGATTCCTTCATGGTTTACCAAAATTAGTAATTAATTTTGTGTTAATTTCCATTGATTTCTCTGGACTCAGAGGAGAAGTGAGGTACTTCTTGTCATGAGATCACTATGAGATATTTTAGCTCATGAAGAGATAAAACTTCTTTTTATAATCAATCTCTGTTTTAAAGATTAAGGAGCCTCTAAGGAGGTCTATTGTTTATTTAGGTATAGATAAATTAGTAGATGTTAATGACTGAATAGTGTAGAAAGGTTTGTATGAACACAAATTCTTGGGCTTTCAATATGTTTAGTTAACTGAAAAGTAGTCATATATTCGTTTGATTGAAAGGGACCTCAAAGATCATTGAGTTCCATGTTGCAGAAAATTTACAGTTTGAGTGAAAAAAATATAATTGCACAATGAATATTCTTCCTAAAGAACTTGTTACAAAGATGGAAGAATAGCAGTTTTCAGACTTCTAGATTATGGGATTTTATTTCAGGGGCACCTTGAGCAGAATCTCTATGAATAGTTTATTTTATTTGTGCTGATCTTTCTACAGATATGTCCAGAGAGTGTAAAAGCAAACCTTTCTTTCAAGAATATGGAAAGGTTGCATTTCTTTGAAGTAGAATCATAGAATGGTTTGGGTTGGAAGGGACCTTTAAGGTTTTTTAGTTTCCATTCCCTCTGCCTTGTACAGGGACAACTTTCACTAGACCAGAGATCCATCGAGCCTGGCCTTGAGCCCTTCCAGGGGTGGGGCATCCACAACTTCTCTGGGCAACCTATTGAAGCATCTCACTACCTTCAGAGTAAAGAATACATAACCTTCTAATACATAACCTAAACCTACTCACTTTCAGTTTAAAGGCATTCCCCTTGATCCTGTCACTACATGTTCTTATAAAAAGTTCCTCTACATCTTTCTTGTGCACCACTGTCAAGGCACTGTAATAATTCACTCTTATAGAAAGGTTAAAGCAAAGGTTCCATTCTGTTTGCAACCTTACTGCCAAATTATAGTAGCAAAAAGAATATATGCAAATACATATATGCACACGTACATAGTGTGACATCTCCTTAAACTGAACTGTATCTGACTACATAGAAAAAGGAACTTTATGTAATGAGGATTATTATATCACCAAGGTCAGGAGCTTGACAGGATTCAGAAAGTAATTTGTCACCGATGAGAACATCTATAGGATTAAAAATAAAATCTAGTAATTTAGACAGAATTCAAATTTGTATTCCTTAGGCCTGTTGTAGGAGAGTTCAGAAGAGACACTGCTAGGTGCAAAGAATGGAAGAATTTCCCAATTCATTGCTCAAGAATTTGCATAAATAAGTAATGGGCACTGGAGAAGCTCCTACTAGAAGGGATGCTAAAAAAGTAGAAATTTAAATCTTCTGCTCTGTTGTTCTCACGCTCGTGGTTTTAGTATCAGACTCAAGTCCCATCTCAGCAATGATAAGTAAATCATTGTATAAGGTTTGCAGATCTCTTAATAATCTAGAAGTGTTGTACCCTCTTGACATTAAATACACCAGAAGATGAAGACAACATAAATGATACCTTCTATACAAGCACTTATATTTGCTTGATATTGGAGAACAAATGCCTCCTCTCTAAGAGAAGTTCAGTCAATCCCTGCATCATTATTAGGTTAAAATATGAATAATAAAAGGGATAGAGTCATATGAGTGACTGATTCTTTCAAGCGCAAATAGAGCTGCATAGCACTATAAAGAAAAAAAAGCAACAAGCCAAGTCCAACTCCCCTCCCCAGCCCCAGATGATCTAATACCTAAAGCCTGTCTTTCTAGACTCTGTCACAAACTGAAATGAGAACAGGAATATCAAATATCGAAAACAAGAAGGTGACTTTTGGAGTTTTCATGTAACATGGCATTGTCCTCAAGCATGAGTCACACACATTGCTGTTTTAATTTTAACAATCTTTTCATGTGGAAATGCTAAACTTTACTAAAAACCAGAGAGGGTATGAATAAAGTGACCATAGCAAACTCAGCTTTTCCACACTACTATAATAATTATGCAGCTCTAGGGGGCCTTTATGAGTAGTTTATTTTATTTGTGCTGATCTTTCTACAGATATGTCTGTATCTCTACAGAGTGTAAAAGCAAACCTTTCTTCATACTGCTCACACACCAGTGACCACTGGCAAAGCCCAACATAGTATCAGTCCTTAAATTACTTTTTCAATCACTGTGATCAGTGACATCATTCTTAATGTATAAATGGAAAAAAAATTGAAAATAGCTATATAAATATTTCAAAGTTTGCAGAAGAAGCAAAACCTCTCAAAATTCTGAAATTTTCTGAAAAGACTGAAATGTGAAAGAATTAAAAAATGTAGTCATTGTCTAAATGGTAGTGGAAGGACAATAAAAGTAGCAGGACCTGGGTTTGAAATTTGTAATACAAACCTTCATTTCAGCTAGTTTTCTGCTCTGATTAACAGAATTTCTTTAAGATTCAGACTTACCTTTTACAAGGATACAAATTCCAATTTTTATTGCTATCAAGAAAATAAGGTTCTGAGCTGAGAGCGGGAAAACAGAGACCTGGACACATAATAACTTAAGATATTGGAAAGTAGGATATAGGTCATTCCAACTTTCTGATATCAGTTTAAGGCATTTTCTACTGACTGCAAGTATTTGTCATTGGATGGCTATTTCCTTCCTTTATATGAAATAAAGTGATGACACTGTTTCAATGTCAGATTTTTCTTTACAGATGTTCACATCACAAAGAGCTTATTTTTGGCAGGGCTCTCAGAGGGAGTTTTCTTTCCTACAAGGACACATTATTCACTCATGGCCAGCTTGGTGTCCTCCAGGACATCCAGATCCTTTCCTGGGAAGGAGGTGTTAATCTTTCTCCCCAGCCCCTCCCCCAGCACGTACTGGTGCGTGGAGCTATTCCTCCCAAGGAGAAAGAATTTTTTGCCTTTGTTGAGCTTCATAAAATTCTTTTTAACCAGCTTGTCCAGGTCCCTCTGAATGACAGCAAAACCATCTGATCTATTAGCTAGTCCTCCCAGTTTTGTATTGTCCATAAAAATGCCATGGGTGCACTCTGTCTCATCTTCCCCATTATTAATGAAGTTCTTAAACAATATCAACTGAGCATTGACGCCTGAGGAGACCACTAGTGAGTCCATTCAGGCTGGACTTCGCACCTCTATTTACAACCCAGCACCTCTGACAGTTTTCAATCTGCCTTACTCTTTGTGTATCTAGCTCATACTTTGCCAGCTTGTCTGTTAGGCTATTATGAGAAAAGGTCAAGAGTTCAAATAAAATAGAGATAAGCACCAGTGCTCTCTTCATATCCATCAAATCTTCCACCTTATCATAAGAAATCTATCAGATTGGTTATGTTATTTTGACTTTGTGAATCCATGCTGACTCCTCCCAGTTGTCTTAACCTTCATGTACCTGAAAACTGTTTCCGGGATTGTTTTCTCTATCTGCTTCTTAGGGAACAGTGTGAGGCTGACTCACCTGTTTTACTCTAGACTCTAGGCAACGCTTCGCTCTTGCCTTTCTTGAAGACAGATGTGGCATTTGCATTTCTCCCATCCTTAGGATCCTGTTTCATTTGCCATAACCTTTTAAAGATAATCAAGACTGACCTTACAATGGCATAAAACAGCTCCCTTGGCACTCATGAGTGCAGCCCATCAGATCCTATTGACTTGTGAATGTTCATTTTGTTTTAAAATGTTCCCTAACCTCTTCCCCTGAGGGTCTTTTTTACCTTTAGACTTTCCCACAGTACTTATGGACCTGAGAATCCAGAATCCTTATATTTCCAGAAAAGACTGAGGTACAGTGATAATGAATACGTCATTTTTTTCTTTATCATTTATCACTAGGTTCATCACACAATAGTGGTATTACATTTTTCCTAGTTTTCCTTTTGCTAGTAATAGACATTTAGAAAGCCTTCTTGTTGCCCTTTGCCAGATTCAACTTCAAGCAGGTTAGGCCTCTCCCAGCTTCATCCCTGTTTGACCCAGATGTGAACCCTCTGCCATTGGTAGGGATGTCATTCACTAGGTGACATAGCTCAGAGCCCACCTAACTTGAACACTTCCAGGGATGGGGCAACCACAACTTCTCTGGGGCACATGTTACAGTGCTTTGCCATCTTGATGCTGATATCTAATCTAAATTGAGTCTCAAAGTCTCAGTTTAAAGCTATCTCTTCTTGTCCTGTCACTACATGGGGTTTTAAATTATGTCTCTCCATCCTGCATGTATGTCCTTTCAGGTTCTGGAAGGTTTCAATTATGTCACCATAAACCACCTCTTCTCCATGCTGAACAACCCCATGTCTCTCTGTCTCTTTTTGTAGGAGAGCTGCTCCATTCCTCTGATCACCTTTGTAGCCCTTCTTTGAACTCTCTCTAACAGGTCCACATCATTCTTGTGTTGATACCCTCACCTCTACTCTGTCCTTGTGAGAATCACCTCGCTTGACCTGACAGACACACTTCTTTTGATACAGCCCAGGATGCAGTTGGCCTTCAAGGCTGTGAGCACACACTGCTGCACTATTGATCTATTTTCCTGGCAGTTCTTTAATTCTCTGCTCACTTGGTTGTATTTCAGGACCCCTCTGACTTTGTTCCATGTTTTTGTGATTTGTTATATTTGTAAGGCTTGTATACCGCTGAAAAAAATCAGTGCACCATAAATACTTTATCAACTTCTGGTTTCTCCTCTTACGAGACAGTTGCCTTCTTTTCCAACTGATGCTCCTTGATCACAGAGTTGCTTGTTTTACATAACCCTGTTTCTGAATGTTGTGCTCAATTCCTGCTTTTCTAATGGTTTCAGATGGTTTCAGTCTTTTTTTTTTTTTTTCAAAATGTCCTGAAGTTGGAATAAGCAATAGATTCCACTTGAGAAGGTTCTAGGCCAATGAAGATGGAGTTGGAAAAATACAGATTTTCTACTGGGAATATTAATTACAAATGCCCTTAATCTGGTACATTCTTCTGTATTTCTGCTCAGCGTTTTGAATAAGTAATACAATGTGTCTGAAGGTGTATCCTGCAAGAACTGTGCTGCTTCTAAAAAATTAGGTCAGAGATCAGAAGTCAGGCAGTGCAAATCATAATGAACATGCTATTAAATAATAATTTCATAAAACAGGTTAATTAATGTTAAACACTTGTTTTGGCCTCATTTTAATCAGTTTTATCTGTAACAAATCATCAGATGATATCTTTCCCTGTGAAACAGCTCAAGGTTTGTTTTGCTGAAAATGCTGTTTGAAAGTAGCATAGTCAAGAATATTTATTTTAATTAAACATTTTTCTTTAAATGTCACACTTATTGAGATATATTTTAAATAAATACACATATCAAATTAGGGAAATTGAATTCAAAAGCTTTAATTATGTACTAATGGTCCTTTAAAAAATTGATTAAAAATTTTCATTTTCTGTCTTAATGTTAGTTCAAGTTTACAAGTTCAACTTTTCTCTGTAGTAAAAACATTCAAGTGTCCTAAATTTCACATAATTCTTATTAACTATTCATTTATTTTAGAAGAAGCATAATATAGGATTACATAATCTGGTAACACAGTATTCATACAATTCTAGGAAGTTGCCCTATGCAATACAGTAAACTAGAGTTTCTAACTAATAGAAGGAATCCATGAAATAAATTATATCTCAATAACATTAAGGAATTATTTCCATTAAAGAAATATTAAGGAAATTATCCAGGACATTTGATTTGTAAGTAGCTTTCAGAGAATCTAAAACATTTTAGAGGTCAATCAGACAAGGTAAACCATAATTTTTTCCTTCCTGTCTTCTGGATTCTAGATGATCATATTTCCTCCCCTCCAACTTATAAATTGATGGGACACTGATTTTTCTCCCTCTGCATATGTCCAAAATGGCTGTGCAAACAGGATCTATCTGTTAGCTTGAACCTCAGTTTTATTTATAAACTAGACAAACTATATGTGCATTATAGGAGCACAAAGATATAAATGGATAGATGACCTGGCATCATGCCTACTAAATCTTAATGGGATTGAGCCTTTCATGAAAAGGAGTTGTAGATGCAATATGTAAGAAATGTATAATAAACACAGGAAGATCTTTTCAGTTTCAAAAGAATTATACTATAAACGGGCCTGAAGGCTGAACTAGAATAAGATTGTCCCTGCCTACAGATCTTCCAGTTATGCAGTGATGAATTTCATAGCTCTGTGATGGGAATGAAAGCCATGGTCTCATTCATCAGCATACTCAGACTACTCTGCTTGGAAAGGGTAACTATGCACTGCAGGCACAGTTCTTGCTTTATATTATACAGTCACTGGATGAGAACCAGTGCTAAACCTGATTCACAGGTCTGCAATTCAGATCTTAAGCAGTAGAGCATTTCTTAAGTGAAAGACAATAAAATCATAGAAGTATTTTATAAAAGGTAAGCAACTTATTTCCTTTACACTTAAGTTTGTGCCATTGGAAAAAATCTCTAACATTACAGATTTATATATTATAAATATATATTATATATTTCAGAAAAATGTGGTTAATAACTTCTATTTTGCATGATAATTTTCACTTGTTCTTGCATAGTTGTCTTGAAACTTTGGGGTCAAACACCCTTCAAAGTATATAACTTCCCCATTATTCTGAATAGAGGAGTACAAAAATTTGGAAAGGGGGTGGAGAGTTGGAAGGAAGGACTTTTCTTATGCCAGGAATTTTTTTTTAGGACTTAAAATGTGTTTTAGAAATGTCATTTTCAGAACATGACTGGAAGTTAGATTGCAGTTCCAGATATCACTAAGCATAAAAGCATATTATATAACTTTTATAGCTCTCTTTTGTGCAATGCTGATTAACTGGAAAATTCTATCATTGTCATTTTGTGGCCCAGAGTGCAATGTGATGTTATTTAATAAGATGTATAACCTTCCTGACTGTCTAATCTGGTCAGCGCTGTTAAATGGGGTGTATATACATCATCATGACTGTGGCAATGTTTTTTTGATGATCTAGTTATGCTTTCTAAAACATTTCAATGCAAGACATGTTGATGCTATAAAAAAAAAAAAAGAGGAAAAAATTTGAAAGAGAAAGAAGAGAAATTTATACAGAAGTGTTAGTTCCATAACCTCTCTTTCCATAACTTTATAATATATCTACTGAGTCAGAAAATAGAAGGATAGCTTTTAAAACTGCCTGGGAATTAAAATCAGAGAAGCCACTCACAAGCTATAGCATTCTTCAATTAAATTTTAGGGAAAGGTAACAGAATCATAATCAGTGTCAGAACCTGTAAGGATTGATGTCTCAAGACATTCTGGGATGCCTCCGTGTGTGGGAGGGGGCAGGTCAGGCCTTGTTCACTGAACTACCCCACACCCCCTGTGTCCCAGTCCTGCAGAGCTGCCAATCACTGACTCCTTGGCACGCCTAAGGCAGAGCTCCAGTTTGGCCTAACCCTGCTCCTGAGTGGCCAAATGACTGGAAATACCTCCTGGGGGGAGGGCCCAGGAAGGCCCAGAGGTATTTAAGGCTGAGCATGAGGTAAGAATATGTCTTGGTTCTACTTGGAATTTCTGTCTGAATGCTGCTGGAACCCAAGAGTTAGTAGTGCATGTGTGGTTTTCTGTGTCTTTTCTATCTTCTAATTCTCTCTTCTTGGAACATTTTGAGTAACTTAACATCTGATGTGTTTAAAGTAACAACATGAAACAGGTTTATATTTTTGCGAAGTTAAATGGGCCAAGTTATTGCTCTGAGGAGTGTTTTATGCTGATTGGATGTTGTACTAAACTTTCTGCCAAAGTTCCTTGATTTTCTGTAGTTTGCTAGTAAAGTAATTTTGACCTCTTGAGAATATGTAGTTAGTATTTATGTTGTGTGCCTTACCCAGAGTACAGGATCCTCTGTAAGCCTCTTTCAGTGAGCTGTCTGGGGGGCCTTACAATCCCAGAATGGCTGGGATTGGAAGGGACGTTTAGAGAATTGCTAGTGCAAGTTGTTTCAGAACATATTTAGAGAAGGAAGCTCCCCAAAAAATCTGGGCAGCCTGCTCCAGTGCTCTGTCACTCTCATAGTAAAGAGGTTTTCCTTCATATTCAGAGGTAAGTTCCTGTGACTGAGTTTGTCCCCACTCACTTTTGTCTTGGCACTAGGAAGAACCATTGAGAGGAATCTGGGCCCATCCTCTTAACACACCCACCCTTAAGACATTTGTAAACATTGATAAGGTCGCCTCGCAATTGTATCTTCTCCAAGCTAAACAAGCCAATCTGTTTCAGCCTTTCCTTACAAGACAGGTGCTCCAGTCCCCTAATCATCTTTGCAGCCCTCTGTTGGACCTTCTTCAGTAGTTTCCTGTCTTTCCTGAGCTGGTGATAGAACGGAACACAGTACTAAAGATACGACGTCACCAGGGATGAGTAAAGGGCAGCCTTGACCTGGTGGCAATTCTCTTTCTCATGCATGCCAGGATTCTGTTGGCCTTCTTGGCCACAAGGGAACATTGCTGGCTCACAAACTGCTTGTTGTTCACTGAGATCTCCAGGTCCTTCTCCACAGAACTGCTTTCCAGAAGGTTAGTTCCCAGTTTACACTGGTCCAGGGGCTATTCTTTAGATGCAGGATCTAAACAACTTGCTGTTGTTGTACTTCATTAGTTTCTCTCTGCCTAACTCTCCTACCTGTCTAAACGCGCTGAGGATATACCCTGTCCCCTAATCCAGGTAATTGATGAGTTGAACAAGACTGACCCCTGGGAAGCACTGTTTCTATATGTCTCCAGCTAGATTCTCTCACTGATCATGCCACTCTGAACTCTTCCATTTGATCAGTTCTCAATCCACCTCACTGTTCACCTAACCCACACTTCCTGAGTTTGCCTATCAGGATATTATGAGTGTCTAAAGCCTTGCTGAAGTACAGGTAGACAATATTCTTCTCTCATCTACCCAGCCGGTCATGCCATCATAGAAGACTATCACATTGGTCATGCCTGACTTTTCCTTGGTGAATCCATGTTCACTACTCTTAATAACACTTCTTTCCTGCACATACATAATGATGACATGCAGGTTGAGCTGTTCCATCACCTTTCCAGGGATGGAGGTGAGGCTGACTGGTCTGTATGTTCCTGAATCCTCCTTCTTGCCCTTTTTGATGGCTGGAATGACATTGGCTTTCCTCCAATCCTCAGCACCTCACTTGTTCACTGTGACCTTTCAAAAATGATGGAAACTGGCTTAGCAATAACATCTGCGAGCTACCTCAGCACTGGTAGGTGCATCCTAACAGGGCCCTTGGATTTGTGGGTGTCAGGTTTTCCTATTCATTCTCTAACCTGATCTTCCTCAACAGAGGAAAAGACCTTCTTTCTCCTTTCTCCCTTGCCTCCAGGATCTCAGATTCCTGAGGGGCTGGCTTTAGCTGTTAAGACTAAAGCAAACAAAGCATTCAGCAACTCTTCTTTCTCTGTATCCTACATCACCTTATTTAGTAGCAGGCCCACGTTTTCCCTAGTCTTCCTTTTGCTACTGACATGCTTGAAGAAGCTCTTCTTTTTGTCCTTGCCATCCTTTGCTGTAGTTAATTTCAGGTGGACCTTAGCCTTCCTTGTTGCATCCCTGCACACTCTGATAACGTTACTGTATTTCTCCTAAGTGTCCATTTCCTTTTTCCACATTCCATAAACTTTCTTTTTCTGTTATGCTTTTGCCAGAATTTCCCTGCTAATCCATGCAGGACTCCTGTCCCTTTTGCTTGATTTCTTACTCATGGGAATGCATTAATACTGAGCTTGGAGAAAGTGATGTTTGAATATTAACCAGCTCTCTTAGACATGTTTACCTTCTAAAGTCCTAATTCATGGGATACCACCACATAGCTCCTTGAGAAGGTCAAAATATTCCCTCCTGAAGTGGTGCTATGTTTTCCCCTACTTCCTCCATCCATGATCCTTAACTCCACCATCTCATGGTCCTGGCAGGCAAGGCTGTTCCCAGCCTTCATAGTACCACATGGCTTTCCTCATTGGCTTCTCCATCAGTTGTGTTAAAAGTTATGGTCAGTGCTCTGGACAAACCTCCTGGGCTGTGTGTGCTTGGCTGTGTTTGTCTTTTCAGCTGTTACCAAGGTAAAGCTCCCATGAGAGCCAGTGCCTGGGAGCATGAGGCTGCTTCCAGAAGTCTTTAGGCAGCCTCATCAGGTTCCTCTTCCTGATCAGGCGGCCTGTACTAAACACCTGCAACAGTGTCACCATGTTAGGCTGGACCTTAATTCTTATCTATAAGCTTTTGACTCATTCTTCATCTTCATTTTATGTCTTCTACTTACTGCTTCATTGCTCATTTGTAAAAACAAACATTTGCCATGAAGACATAACTGCCAATTTAGACTAACTAAGACAAATGAGATAATGAGGCCAGTGGCAGCTTAAAGTTGACAGATCCAGCTGAGTGCCCAGCTCCAAGTAGAAAGCTTTCTTTTCCTGCCAGAAGGTCTATATGCTAATTCTAACTAATTTGCTAACCTTGGCCCTACAGTGTTTGACAACAGGGGAGCAAACCATTTTGTTACAGATGTGACATTAATTTGGATGTAAACTAAAGCTGAAACAGATAATCTATGCAATCTTCTATCTGAGGAAGCTGCCACCAAAAATATAAACTTGTGCCTAGTATATATAAATACAAAAAATATTTAAATGTGAAGGACAGATTATTTAAATGTAAGATAATGAACGAATGACAAAGCCTACAGTAAATAATGGAAGAGGTAAAGCCACTATATTCTGCATCTTCTTATACCCCTTTGGTTGGATGTTCTTGCCTTAGCATTAGAAGAAGAAACAAAGAACTTGCTCACATTTCAGACCCAACACAGAAGACCAGTTTGAACTGATACTCATTTAAAGGACTGTGCAAAGACAAAACTTCAGATTATTTTTAAACATCTTTTCTAAGCAATTCTCGTCACTATGATTTGCGATGGAGTTTTTCCTATAGAAATTTTTTCTCTTATCCCTTTTTCAAGTTTCATAAAGTAAACAAGTGACAGGAATATTATTGGGGATTCCAGTTAGGAATAATGTTTGGGGTTTCTAAAAATATTTTTATTGTTTTTAAAATTTTTTTTAATAAATGTTTTGATGCCAGAAAATGTATTTATAAGTTCTTTCCAGATACAAGGATGAGAATAATTGATGAGACATGCATTTTATAAGCATCATGTACATCATACATAGTACAAGAAGTAACACCAGCCTCTTTGTGAATTTATTTGTTTTGGAGGTGTTGATTGATAGTTGACTGAACATGAGCCAGCAGTGCCCAGGTGGCCAAGAAGGACAGTGACATCTTGACCTGGATCAGCAATAATGTGACCCGCAGGACCAGAGAAGGGATTGACACTGTACTTGACACTGATGAGGCCACACCTCAAGTCCTGTGTTCAGTTTTGGGTCTCTAACTACAAGACATTGAGGGGCTGGAGCGAGTCCAGAGAAGGACAATATAGGTGCTTAAGGGTCTGGAGCACAAGTCAGATGAGGGAGCTGGGGTTGTTTAGCCTGGAGAAAAGAAGGCTCAGGGAAGCATTACCTTCCAAACTACCTGAGAGGAAATAGTAGTGAGGTGGATGTCAGTCTCTTCTCCCAGGTAACAAGTGACAAGATGAGAGGAAATGGCCCCCACCTGTGTCAGGGGAGGTTCAGATTAAGTATGAGGAAAATTTCGCAGAAAGGATTGTAAAACCATTGGGTCAGACTGCTCAGGGGAGTGGTGGAGTCACTATCACTGGAAGTGTTTAAAAATATGTGGATATAGCACTTGAGAACATGGTTTCATGATGAAACATGGTGGCGGTGCTAGGTTAATGGCTGGACTTGATGATCTTAAAGGTCTTTTCCAAAAGTAAGAATTTTACTTTTCCAGGCTATCAGAAGTGTGATTTAAGAGGCATATTATCAACATTTTTCATCCCCTGTGAATTACAACATAGCTGATGTGCAACATTACTTGTAATGTTACAAACAAAGCTATCACTCCTAGTTACAGTGGAGCTGCAAGTGAGTAGCTGTGTATATTGATGAAAGACATTATCAGTCCTTAAACTAGGGGACCTCCTCGAATAAAATATTACTTATATCATTGTTCAGACTTCTTTCAAAGAATTATCCACATAGGTAATTGAAATATCTAGAAATGTAATGTCATTTGGCTTCTACTTTTAATGTTGCCATTACAAAACTCTTCTAATGTAGATCAGTAGAATTAATCATTATCTGTAACTAATGCACTTGAAACCTATATGTGGGTTTTGCTAAATGAGCCACAAAAAAATACGGGTTTTCTTTAATGAAAAAACCATAAATATTATATAATGTAATTATATATCTGTTCTGCTATTTAAAGAGAACTTCTTTCCATTTTAGAATTCAGCAGTTTTGATTAATTTTCTATAATTTTGCCCTAATCTACTGTATTTTGAAAGGTATGTAAACTCAATAATGAAAGAAAGTATTGATGCTCATCCCAGTGTGCAACAAAAAGAAGAATGCATTCCAAATTTTAAATAATCAAGTTCACTAATGCAATGTGGTTTCTGAAGTATTTCCTGCAACATCCTCTCTTCTGAGAAGTTAAAATGATTATTTAATGTTAATCCTTATTCAGATTTCTAAATTAGATTAATACAATATTCTTCTACAAACCTTTCAGTACTCTTGACCTCGTGCTTAACAAACACAGAAAATTCAGTCACTTACTGTCAAAGAATAGGTTTCCTAGGTGTCCACAATTTATATGAACATTTGATTCCAATGCTAGCCATTGAGGGAATAATTGTGAACTCTACTGATTTTTGTTTTGTTGCTTGTGTGAGTGGAGCTGGTTGGAATGGACAATGGACTGGCCTCAACTGCCTATACAGACAGCATCAATTTAAGGTCATGGAAAACCAGATATTAGAAGGGAGAAGTTAGGATAAGAAGAGTTGGATCACTGGAGTTTTTATGTAGATAATGTTGTTACAAATAAGGTTATGCTTTGAGCACTCATTGATGATTGATTGGTAGTGTTTTACATATGTGGTTGTGTTTGCGGTTCTCCCTGTTCACTGGTCTCCTGTCCTTAGATCATTCCTTGTGTACTGTTGTATTTGCCTGACCTCGACATCTTTTGAGATCAACCCATACCACGTGAAGCTTTTCTCCTCTGTTGTTTTGGCTCTGTTTGTTAAAGTTCTTTTTTGGCTCAGTCGTTCCTGTCCTTATTTAATTTTGCCGCACAACTCCTGGCTGTTCTGGTTCCGAGATCGCGACACCAACACAAAAGTTGTGGTTGTTGTGGAAGACACTAAACCTTTGCAGTTTTAAACAATTGCTTAATAGCTTGTAATAATTACATGCACACTGTTACCATCATTATAGCCTATATCAGAAACATTGCTGTCCAATACTGGTTACTGAATACCGATACAAGCATAGTTCAATCAGAAGAACTTCAACTATCTTTTAAGGAGAAGGAAACCGCTCATTAGAATGGGAAGGACAGATGGAAAATGCTTATCCACAAGCATTTCATGTTGTGCAGTGACTTATCTCATGGACAGGATTAATCTGGTATAACTGTTGCCTAGTAACTTGAGAAGTTATATGTATAAATATTTATGTATATAAAAATTTGCTAACCCCAGAAGTCACACTACTCAAGGTGTATATATGATGTGTCTTTATGTATCAAATAAGAAACACTTCAAGAAAACAATCACCCATATACTTACAAGTTTTGAAATTAAATGGTACAATGGTTCTTGTAGTGATCAGAAATGAGCGCATCACAAAACAAATATTACAACTGCTTTGAAAGACATGACCATTGATGTCATGTTGTGTTTGGCATGGTAAAGAATAGCAGATTATTCAAAAGTCACTACACAGCATAGTACAATGATATAAGCAGTTTAATTTGTAATTCAGCATGATGATTTGGAAGATGGTATACTCCAACTTTGAAAAGGTAGGTGGGATTCTATCAGTGTAACTTTGTGTTTTATATTTCCTGTTCTTTAAATTCCGTGGATACTTTTGTCAATCTTACATGTCTCTTGCAATACTTTTGGTCATTTATTTTCTCAATACAATTCAAAAAGAGTAGACTACCCCTGGGAAAAGTGCACATTATTACATCATTCCAGGCAAAACAGTTGATTAGTTGATAATTTTCTATTTAGTTGTGGTTAAAGTTCTAACAGAAAATTTTGATGCATTTAAAATATACTACATGAATTGTGTGTATAGTTTCAATTGTAATAGCATGTAATAGTAAGTGCCCCAATTATGTTGGGCAATATCACAGTTCAAGTAAATTATATCAGTGTATTGAATGACAATTTACTCATAATGGTGTAAAAAGAGATGAGGCATATCTCACATTTCTGATTTTTTTTTTTTTTTTTTTTTTCAGTACCCTGTTGACCACCGGTAATTACAGAATTCACAGTTAAGTCTTTAATGAACAATTAATCTGCTGGGTTTGTTTTATGCTCTGCTTGTGGACAATGCAGTACTATTTTAAATATTTTTTTTCTTCCAGGAAACAAAATTGCAATAAAAACTCTTGAAATGCTGACACATTCCTAACTTCTACTTTTTAAAGTCCCAAAAACTTTGGATTCCCCTAAATGCAAGCTGAAAAGAGCCTCTGATGTTTTCAAACAGCCAAATAATGCCTTGTGAGAGATATCTGTCTTTCCTCTTTTCTTGAAAGAAGTACAGTAGAGAAGATAGAAAGAATCTTTTACCTTCCCTGTAGCAGTGCTATTTTGTACAGGGAGGGAACTGAAGAGATAATAGCAATGAAATCCTAAGGTATTTCTGCCTCCATTAAAGCAGAGATTAGCATACAGTTCAGACTAATTTATATATTTGCTGCTTTGTGTTGCAAGGACTAGTAGGTAGTTTAGAAACTAGAAAGTAGTATAAAAGTTCAGGAAATATCTTACTAAATTAAGATCAGCTGCTCTGGGTGATTAGCTAGCAAACTGCTAGCTATGTTATATTTCTGCATTTAGATGAACAGACACTTAACTGTAAATTCATCTTTCACTCTGAATGACCTTGAAAAAACAAAATAAATATTGTGCGGAAATGATGAAAAAAATGGAGAAGAACAACTCCCTTAAGAAAGAAAAGCACAAGCTAGTAATATATGACCTGAAAAATTATGGTGGGAAAGATTGATAAAATCATAGAATGGCTTGGGTTGGAAGGGGCCTTACAGATCATTCTAATCCCTTTGCCAGGGGTAGGGACACTTTCCACTAGAGCAGGAAGACCTTGCTCAGACCCCCATTAAACCTGGCCTTGAACAGTTCCAGGGATGGGGAATTCCATTCTCAGGGCAATCTGTGCCAGTGCCTCACCACCTCACAGAAATTTTTTTTTTTCCTAATATGTAATGTAAACCTACTCCTGTCCACTTTAGACCCATCCCCCCTTGTCCTGTCACTACCTGACCATATAAAAAAGTCCTTCCCCATCTTTCTTCTAGGCTCCCTTAAGGTACTAGAAGGCTGCAATTAGGTCAGCCTGAAGCCTTCTCTTGTCCAGGATGAACAATGCAAATTCCCTCAGCCTTTCCTTATAGGAGAGCTGTTCCATCCCTCTGATTGTCTTTGTGACCCTCCTTTGGACACACTCCAATGGGTTAATGTCTAAAATTACATGTTGCCTTTTGAATGAGTAGTATTTTATTAAAGATAAAAGCAATGGAAAGTATGTTTAGAGAGACTTCTAGCTAAGAGAAAAAGAAGAGCAGTGGCTCTTTGTAGATTGAAGGACAACTTGTTATTTTACTAATGGGAGAAAATAAAACAATCCCAATTTGGAGCATGATTTACCACAAACTACTTTATAAACCTTTTATACAGGTCATGTCGTTTGTGCAGATGAACCAAGGTCTCTTTATCATTTGTGAAGGGAAAAAAAATTGTCCAGGGGTCAGTTCAAAGGCGTAATTTTATATGCCTATTTTAAAATTAATTGAGTTTCTGCCTCTAACTGCACCTTTCTCATTATTGTCAATAACTGAAATCTGGGCAATAAACTCAGATGTTGACATCAAATACAGATATCATGTAAAGTCTAGCTGTCTGAAGGCAGGATGTACCTCTGCCTGGTTCATATTACTCATTTGGAATATTAGATAATATATGATTCTGGAGCTAACAGACTTATTGAGAAAGAGAAACTGATTCTAATTGCAGGCCCCTATTTGCTTTGGATAATTTGCTTCACTTGTTCCAAATATGCATATTCAGAACTGAGCAAAAATGGCAGAATCAAAAGAAATGAAGTTAAATTTCTGGTTTTCAATGCGGAGATTATCTATCTATCTATCTAGTTACTTTGTTAGGAAAACATGGCATAAAATTTTATAAAACAGAAGAGTTTGTATGAATACCTGTGAAAATTTGGGTCATATGTGAGGATGATAGTACTGCCAGATTTTTGGGAAGTCTACTCTTTTGGTAGAGCTTGTAACTCTACCAAATTTTTGTTGTTCAGTTGGGTGTTTCAAGCTGAGTGAAAGACTAGGAGATATTAGTGGCCTCTGTAGAAGGGTACCTCTGATGACTTGCCAAATAACATCTGTGCAAGAATCCATAGGGGTTATCACCATCTACACATTGCTGGTAGGGTTTGATTTAAGCTCCTGCTGCTCTCATGATTGCCATTATTACTGTTTGATGGCTTCTGACCAGGGGATATAACCATGCCAGACACGTCGTTTTGTGTTCCCTCTGCCTTGCTGGTTGACCATGTCTACAAAGACTCAATCCCCTGCTAGCACTCATTGATGTTAACCAACTAACTTGAAAAAAACATGGCCTTTTTCTTATTTTTCTATTATATCTTCATACTTGTAATAACAGTAATGTTAAGTGATGCAGAATTCTGCACTTTGTTTTCTTTTTTCTTTTCTTTTTTTTTAAGTTTTTGTGAATAGAGCAATGACTTTTTAACCAGTGCTCAGTTTCCTAAGCAATTAACTTCAGCATTTGGTGAGTACTGAGCTTGAACAAACGTGTGTGAAAATGGATGAAAAGAAATTATCTGAGAATGATATCTACAGAATAGTTTTTCTAACACCTAAGACAGACTTATATTAACAACCCTTGTTGTTCTGAAATTGTTTTTATCAAAGGTTTATATTTAATCTTGAAAAATCATCTTGCGACAATTTTTTTTCTTGGCATTTTGGAATGAAATAAGGTATGCTATCTCACATAACACTCCAAGGTTTCATGCTGGAGTGAAGGTGTAGACAAACTAAAGCTTCACCATTTACATTTTGGCCAGGCTGCCTTTAATAAGATCACAATTGTACACAAATTTTACATTTGCTTTAAGTGAAAACTGTTACTGTCTAGAATATAAATGCACTAATCACATATATGGATTATGTTTATTTCCTATGTAAAGGAAATAATCATAATCCATATATGCGATTAGTGTATTATAATCAACTGTAGCCATTATAAATGGATGAGTAAAATTTAAAAGGAATTGTTGGCTTGTTTGACAAGAGCTAGGCAATTTTATAATCAGGTTATGATTTTAGTGTACATATTTCCTTTGCTATACATATTTCCTTTCCTTTTTTCATAAACTATTTTTTTTTGAGATATATTTTACTTACATAAAAGAAGTGTTCAGGACCAAGTGCAAAATGAGTATTTGACATACATATTTTTAGTACAGCTGTGTCAGTGCTGTCCTGTTCATGAAGATTGATCTTATTTTGCTCATGTTCACACATTTGCTCATACTTGGACTATTTAATGGAATTATGAAAAAGCAGAATTTCTCAATGCTTATAATACTAAACAATTTAAAAAAGAAATTTTTTTTAAGAGCTTTAATGAGGTCCTTAATGCTTCATATCTATGACTTATAAGATTCAGCTTTGTGTGTATTTCTTCTTAAAACTTAAAAAAAATTGTTTGCATTAGTGGTTATGAAACAAACATGATTTTACTATAAGAAAGAATGTTTGCTTCGTTTTATTTAAAGCTTTCTTAGTGAAATAGGTATAATAACATATCCTTTTTATGTTGTTTATTTTTTTCGTTTGGTTGGGGATTTCGTAATTATTAATTACAATAATCTTTTCAGATCAAAGATCAATTTTCAGAAATGTTTACTACAATTTTTGTCCATCAAATTGTCACCATTACTGTAGTGCTTTAATAAATATAGTACTCATACCAAATTGCCTCTGTACTTCCCTGAAAAGACCTTCACTGTTTGCAGTGCTACAATATTTAGTATTGTAGAGAATATTTAGTTCTCCTAAATTTTCTTTTGAAATTTGCATCTAACAAAGAAAACACTTATCTTTTGACATTTCACAGCCTCTAGAGTTAGGTGCTTCTTTCTTCCCTGGTTCTACCCGCATGCCTATGTATAATAATATAATAGAATATATATTTGTAATATATATAATATAATATTATATATATATAATTATATGTTATATATATATTTATATATAAAATAATATACCAATGCGCAATTTGTAGAAATTACACAGATTAACAGTTTGTCTCTGGGTTACAAACCACCAGATACATTTCTTCATTGAAACATGAGCCATCTCTGTCTAAATAAAAAATTCAAGGTGTTAAAAATAACAATTTGGTACTTGGGCTGATACTGCTCAGCATCTTTGTTAGTAGCACACACAGTGGGTTTGAGTGCACCCTCACAATTCCTCTGACAGCAACCTGTGTGTGCAGTCGCCACGCTGAAGGGAAGGGATGCCATTACATGCTTGAGAGGTGGGCCCACGTGAACCTCCTGAAGTTCAGTACTGTGCTCCTGTGAGACACTGCCTGGAATACTGCATACGGTTCTGCTGCTCCCAGCATGAGAAGGACATGTAACTGTTGGAGCATGTTCAGAGGATGGCCACAAGTTTATAGAGGGTTGGATCATTTGCTCTGTGAAGACAGGCTGGGAAAGCTGGAGCTATTCAGCCTTGAGAAGTTTGCATGGAGACCTCATATCAACATTTCAGTATCTGAAGGGGACCTACAAGGAAGACAAGGGAGACTCTTTATCAGGAACTATAGTGATTAGAAAATAAAGAATGGATGAAAACTAAAAGAGGGGAAATTTAGGTTAGATATTTGGAAAGAATTCTTTAATGTGAAAGTAGTGAGTCACTGGAACAAATTGACCAGGGAGACTGTGAATGTCCCAACTCTGCCAGTGTTCAGGGGCAGGTAGGATGGGGTATTGAGCACTCTGTTCTAGTGGGAGATGTCCCTGCCCATAGCAGGGGGGCTGAGATTAGATGATCTTTAAGGTCCCTTCCAAGTCTTAATATTCTATGACTCTATGACTCTATGAAAACACCAGAGCAAATAATTAGACTGTTACTCTGTTTCCAAATATATTTGAAGCCTACTGAGCTATTATTCAGCATTTTGCCACCAACCCAGGGTTCTTCATGGAATACTAGAAATCTGATTTAAAACAATGAGAATGCCAGAGATAGGGCATTTCTAACTACTATGTATTGTATATATTTTTTAAATACTATATTTAGTATAATTTCTATTTGTATAGCAACCAATTTACTATTTCTATACAGAGGCACTAGTTAGCTATTCTTGTGAATCAGTACTGAGTGTGGACCTAGAGCTGCATTATGAATTCTTCAGCCTCATGAAAAAATTCATGTGGAAATTAGAACTAGTCACAGAACCAGGCTAGGAAAATGACAGTGGGCCATATTGGTATGCAACCATATATCTCCCAAAATAAAATTCATAATTTCTCATCAACTGCTAAACTTCCAAGTACATTTTAGGGAAAAAAAATTCAACACTAGGGAAAATTATTTCCATTATCCAACACAGTAAGCAGGGAAACACATAAATTACCCAATAGAAAACAGCAGAAGGAACTCAGGCATTTCCTTCACTGCTCAAAATCCACTTTTTATTTAAGATGGCAATTAACAGAGTGAAATTTTCTCCTTTTAGGCTGACAGTGTTTCTTTGGAAAACTAGATTTTTTCCCCTTCTGCCTCCTTTTAAGTATGTCTGGAAGTGTTAAACTTGTCCACCTTTCATATGATAGCCTAGAGCACACATTCAAGATGTAACAGGTCTCATTTCTGTGGCTTCCTCAGCCTGAGGCAGTTCAAACCTGTATTTCCCAGGAGAGTGGCTTAGCCAGTGGAAATGAAGGGAGATTTCTTCTCAGCTCTTCTGACAGAGCTTTGACACTACAGCTAAGAATTGAAGATTTATGGGATGAGAGAGACAAGAAGTTTCTAGACTCTTAATATGGTGATGGGACCATTCATCAAAGAGAATGACTTTCTATTTGTACTTTATTTGTATATTAAGAAATGGGAAAATCATAAGCAGAAGCCAGATTTAATGACTTCTTGTTCCCAAATTAGAAGTTCA
Organism: Passer domesticus; assembly: GCF_036417665.1. Lineage (NCBI taxonomy): Eukaryota > Metazoa > Chordata > Aves > Passeriformes > Passeridae > Passer > Passer domesticus. The sequence continues at coordinate 54,038,860 of NC_087475.1, read as the reverse complement.
GTTATATGGTTATTACGTCTTGATCCCTCTTCTGCCTCCCATATGATTCTGAAAGATTTCATATCTGTCTGTGGGATTCTACAGATTTAGAAAATGTGAAGAACATACATTCCTTCTTTCCCAGATGTATGATTAAATTCCTTTCTCGGGAAAGGAAAAAATAAGGTTTGAATTCAGGGGAAGTATTTAGAGATTTAGGACCACACAAAACCTGGGGTTTTTCCACCTTGAATGTAAACTCTAATCACAAATCTGTTATGCAAAATTGAGCATAAAAATTAGCTACATACCTGTCACTGTCCCTATGTATTACCAGGTGTTATCCCATCAGAGACTTTAAAGAAAAATTTATGTGACTGGTGCTCTGAGCATAATTAGCTCTTATAGCATGAGTTAGCTGTGGTCAAAAAAGTGGTTCAAACGCTTGTCAAGACATAGACTGCAAACTACGTTGTGTGAAGTAGTGATAAGAAGAGATTCTTGGAAATTCTAGTCATAACCAGGTGCGCAACTCTGGGCATGTAGCACATTTTGTGTCTCTACCTCTACTCTTCTATGCCATGTACCTATAGAATTAGGAAGGATTTTTCCGGATCTCATTCTGCTTACAAGATTTGTGGCCATCAGATGGCAGTTGCAGAATAATGCCAACTAAAAATTTAAAAAAAATAAAAATAATTAATGCAGTTTATGCCTGTGGATTAACTGTTTCTTCAAAATTATATTCATGATTCTCACATATACATTTAGAAAGTTTTTTCAGAGCCAAGCAGGATAAAACCAAAGATATACTAATTAAGATATACAATTGAAATATTAGTCAGATATATCTTCAGAGAGAAGTGGATGGAAAAGGAGCATTCCTTAAATCATGCAGTGTTATATTTCTTTCTTACTGTAAAATTATATAAAATTCTACTAGTTCACTTACTAAGGTTCTCTCAGAGACAAAAGCTGGAGCCAAAAATGTGCTACTTGAAAAGAGTGCAACAGAAAGATGAATTAGATCTTTATGGTGAGGGAAATAGAAGGAAAAGTGACGTCCTTTAGTATCAAGAATCCATCTATGGGAAGATAATGTTCTAAAGGAGAACACGAGCAAGATTTTTACAGTGTTTCCAACAGGAAGCCCTCAGATATGATATCCAGATTAACAATATCCATCTTTTGTGTTCTTAATGACAGAGTGATCACACTGTGCTTACTTCCCAGAAGTCTTTATCTCTTTGTTCCAAATATCAGATATTCCTGAGGAGGGGATGTTACAAGTCAGACTGAGTGTTTGAATTTTGAGGGTTGAGATGAACTGTGGGAGCTGCCTTCCGAGGCAGAATACAATGCAGTGAAACCTTGCTTAGAATGTGAACACTAACTGCTCCAAGTGATGCAGTGGATAATGTGAACTACAGAAAATCTAACTGAGCTTTCTATAAAAAAAATATATTGTATGAAGATCTGTTTTAATATTTTGGTTTAAAACTTCTTTAGTTTATCACTACAAATATAAAAAGTAAAGAGTATTTTCTGTAAATGAGAATATTTGGGTAGCAATTTATTACAATTGGTCTGCTTGGTCTCTGTTATAATTATATTCTTTCATTCAAGTACTTAAACTTGTCTAGAAGAATGTAATGTCTGCTTTCTAGTATCAATTAATTATTTAGATTTTATGTATTGACATATAAGGGTCCCAGCAATATCAAAAATATCCTATGGCAGTCCAACTGTTAAGCTACCTACATGGTGTAAAAAGATAAGGAGAAAATTGCCTAAATGAAATATCAACATTGTCTTTTTAAATTATATTCCTTGAGGGATTATATTACAAGCAGATTCTGCATGACTCCTTCCTTACACGCAAGTATAAAATGAAAATTGATGCATAAGCTTTATCCAAAAATAAAAATGAATATTTTAAGACAGATTATATTGTGCACATTTTTCTGATTCAAATTCTAAAAGCATAAATTAATTTCAGTAAATATCTTCCCTAAAGCGCTCTAAACTGCCAGCTCATGGTGATCCAAGTTATTTGCTCTGAATAATTTATTTCCACATAAAGCTAACATAAAATTTGGTCTAGCAATTAGCATGACAGGGTTGTTGTTGTCAGATACTTCCATTGTACACTGAGACTGATATACTCGCTGAGGATGTGATGGACTGTTTAACAAGTCTATCTGCCACCAACAGAAGTCTGCTCTGGTACCATTCTGTGAATTATATAGGTCAATGACTTGTACAGCTTTCTTAATACCTCGAAAACTGTCTTTATGTACTTGCTTAAATAAGAGATGGAAGTATGCTTAAGCTGAGTTTGCATCCCCTTTGTGCTAGATGTCTGTAAATATTTCATTGAATAAGCTTATTGGCAAGATGTTCATGAAAGCAAGTTTTAAGCCTGCATTAAAGAATATGAAATTTGGACCTTAAAATATGAGTGCATTCAGTTCTCAGAATTATATATCTAATTAATAGATGTCACCAGACTAAAGTAGACATAAAAATGAGGCAGATACTTTATGATAATCATCTGTATTTTACTATTTTCACTATTCCTCTGTGGTTTGTAATTTTTCCGCACTCTCAGTCAATTCAGAAAAAGTAAGAAAAGGCAATACTAATAAAGGCAGAATGAAAACAATATTAACGAACATGTTAAAGACTCTTGAGTTTGAGTCTGGTATAATTTATCTTATAATTTTAAATACTGAAAGTCAAAATGTGAATTTTCTTCTAACTCCATCATATTAGGGAACTGAATTTACCTAAAATATCTAGATTTTACTATGAAGCAGAAAAGAAAGCATGATATTTCCTTGAAAACAAGATACAGTCTACTGAAGCAAAAGAGTAGTTTTAGGTCACCCTTTGCATGTATCACATGACAAAATAAAAGCACTAGAGACTTTGAATATTTTTTTTGGGGAGAAATTTCTGTGGGTATACTTGTGTGTAGTTGCATGGGTCAGTTGTAGCTGCATATTACTAATGCCTTGGCATATGTTTTAACTAGATAAAGCACCGCTACTTTTAAGATCAGAAGACACAATTGTAGCAAGTTAGGAAGGAGACTTATGTGCTGTTGAACTTTTAGACATTAACTCAGCTCCAGAAAATGCTGAAAAAAGACTAACACCTAGCTGAGAAAAAATACAGAAAAGGATGTCTTTTGCAAGAAGATAATTCTTTAATATTCCAGGACTTGATTCCACACACGATTTCATAATCTGAAATTACAAATTGGCAAAAAGTTATGCAATATATTACTATTTGTGTTTTATTTAAAATATTGATTTAATAATCTTATTCTAAGTATAAGAAACTATGTTCATTGCTGTTCATATGTGCTCTTTGTATGGACACACAAAAGGTGTGTCCATACAAGAATTTCACAGCCTATTAGAATAATTCCAAGTGCAGCTACAAAAGAAAGACTGTAATTAATAGATGCCTACACCATTCCTTAACAGCTGGCTCTGCATATTTCCCTGATTACAGCAGGGGATTTCCAGGAGGTAAGCTGTGCAGAATGGATTTGAAATTTTTTGTTTGAAGGCACCACATCTCCACTATGACTCAAACTGCTTTTATTGCCATGTCTAGAACTTGTCATTGGAGCTTTGATTAGGTTCCCATTTCTAAAAGAATGAGAAGAGTGTGGAATTACAGTAATTCAAGATTTCTAGAGTCATTAGCCTTTTTTTCACTTCAGCTAGTGAGGTTGCATGCCAGGAGATGAAGTACAGAATACGCTGACTGCATTTATTAATGACGTTTTCCAGAAAAAAAGCAAGCCAAAACAAATCCAGGATGTTTTGTTGGTTTATAGCTTCTCTTGGTATCTAACTTCACTAATCAAAGAAACAGTTTGCAACTCATTCTTTATATCTGTTGATAAAGATTCGTACTCTAATTTGCAAGCTCAAGATGTTTCCATAGTATGGTGATAATAGGTCTTGCAAGATTTTTCTTCCTTTTGAAAAACAATGGAAGAAGACTGTTTAGAAATTTCAAGAAAAAATATCTAGTATATTTTTAATATACTAGATATTCTGATATCTCGTATAGTGAACTGAAACTAATTTTGATCCTTTGGACTCAGTAGAATTATCAGGGATCTATTTTTTCTGAAAAAGAGATCTAAATGTGAATTCAAACTTCAGCCAGTTTCAACTCATGAAAGCCTATTAATCAAAAGATTACAGTTATTCCATAAAGATAATTATGGTTTTCAGTTAGGTCATGACATGTCATAAAACAGCATCGAGGGAGATATTACCCTTTATACAAATTACCCTTTTGTTCCTTCCAAAAAGATCACTGATGACATTTAAGAGTTGCAAGTGAATTTGATATTGTTCTGCTGCATGTAAATATGTGAAAGCTGCTAACAGTGTACTTGCAAATGGAAAAGAATGAAAAATTTGAATAATACATGGCAAGCCCAGTGCAAGTGTAGAGTTATGTCATATTTTAAATGGAATCTACTCAGATTTAAATATCTGCAATAGGTCATAAATGTATTTTGTAGTCAACTAAATTTAATAATTTCCTGTGACCAAAAGTTTAACTAGCCTTATATTTGTAGCTTATTTCTTTCCCGTGTATAAAGCAATCATTCTGCATATGACTGTTGGGAATTAAACCTGCAATTAAAGCCTGTTCTCAGTGTTACATGTGGCTATGGTCCTAGTCACATCAATAACACTTTAGAGAACTTTCTGCAGGCTTCTAGTGTAAGAACTACTCTAACGAAAGTGGGGGAACCTCATTTATTTATTGGATTTGCCTTCATGTCAAGATTTTTGATACAATTAATGTCAATATAGTGACTTCTTATCTGCAAGTTTACTGCATGAAAGAATCAGTAATATTCTGAAGGAATCAGTAATATTTATTACACCTCTTGATATTCCAAGATGAAAGATGCTATAAAAATGAAAGGTATTATTGCTATCATCCTCTAATTTAAGAATATTGAGTCCTTCATGCTTTAACTGACTTGTATGTGAATTCCACATTTTTTTGTCATTTAGCAATTATGCTGTAAAAATTAAAAGCTTGGAACTAATTTTTTCATTAGCATAAGTGTTTTGATATGAATATTTTGCCAATACAGTTAAGCTTAATACAAGAAATTAGAAAGTCGAAATTATTAAGCCATTTTGACTATCCATACTTTGTGTAATTTGAAATAGAGTTTGCTTGACACGTAATTGCTTTCTTGTAAGCATTATATGAGTTTAAAGGAAGGTCATGAATAGTTTTGGGCTATTACTCTTCTAAAAAATGTTACTGTTCAAAATCTTTTGGGAAGTGGATGGATGTATCATTTAAGGTGTAAAAAAAAAAAAAGAAAGAAAGAAGGAAACAAAGAAGCAAACAAAAAACAAAACATAAACAAACGAAAACCAAAACAAAAAAAACCCAAACCAAAAAAAACCCAAAAACAAACAAAAAAAAACACTCAAACACAAAACCAAAAGGAAAATAAGTGAAATCTAGACACGAACTAACCCAAAAATATGCTTCAAAACTCAGTTGCCCTGAGTTGTGTGTTTCTGAATGACCTTGATAAGTGTGAGTGCTGTTGTGGTACTTAAATGCAAAGAGAATTTTGGAGTAGGTTTTTCATCCTCACTTCCACCAGGCCTGGAATTAGCAAGGGAAGTTTCTTCTGTGGCCTTGAGACGAGCAGCTATGCTCTTGAAGTCCTTACAATTTGCTAAGACTACAGAGTCATAGCAATAGCAGCTCTGCTGTTTATATGGAAAAAAACCCAGTCAAAAATTTTTAGCAAGCTGTTGGTCATCCATGCTGTCTGAACCGAGACATATGCATTTCAAGACTGATTTTACTAACTTCAAACAAATCTAAGTAGATTTCCATTAGAAACATCTATAGCAAAACATGAGTCTTACAATGATCAGGTGAACTGGATCTTTTGACTGCCACTTTGTGTACAGGAATTGAAAATAGTAGACATAAGTTAAGCCCTCCCACTCTGTAGAGGAGGTTTCAGGATATTTCAGAAACTGAAAAATGTGTTTTACTGAGAGATTTAAGAGTCACTGAAACATAAAAGGCTTGGGCTTGAAGGGACCTTGAAGGGACCTTATCTAGTTCCAACCTCTCAGCCACAGGCAGAGTCACCTTTTACTAGACCAGAGTTATTCAAAGCTCCATCCAGCATGGCCTTGAACACTTCCAGGGATGGGGCATCCACAGCTTCTCTGGTCAGACTGTTCCAGTGTCTCACCACCTTCACAGTAAAGAATGTCTTCCTTATCTCTAATCTAAACCTGCCCTCTTTCAGTTTCCCATTTTCCCCTGTCCTGTCCCTACATGCTCTTATAAATAACCTCTATAAACACCATATTTGTTATAGACTCTGAATCTTACTCATCTTATTAAAGAGAGGTCAGAAAGTAATCTAACGCACCCTTTAAAGTCACCTAAATAAAGTATTTCATTTATTAAAGATTTCCATAGGATATGAAAGTAGATCAAGGGCCACTACTGCATAGCAGAATGCATACTGCAGTTAATTATAGTAGTATCTTGGGGTGCATCCTCTTCATCCTTGAAGACTTTCAGTTGAATGTAAGAAAATCCAGTGTAACACAGAGAATAAGAATTTCTGTAAATTTTATTCCATGCAAGGTCAGTTGACGCTGGAAGTCCATTTTAATTATTAAAAACTATAAATATGTAATTAGCATTATTTGTTACATGGCCATGGCTGGGGAGTAATCCCTTGGACTGTACTTGTTACTTTTTTCTGTAATTATGTCCATCAAGCAGTCCTCATAGTTTCTGTACTTTCTGATCTGACAGGTTGTCAAGCCGTAAAAACCATGTCATGTTTTAAATTTTTTTAAAATCCTTCCTACCATATAGTGTTTTATTACTATTAATAAAACCCAAAACACCTTAATTATGTTTTTTATGATATTGACCAAATAATTTTATCTGAAGAATTTGCTTGGTTTCTTTGTCTTAGTCACTGATAACATAAAAGGAGACAGATGTTTCACAGATGTGGAGGAACAGGGGCTATTAATAATTAAGATGTTCAGTTTCATAATTGCATAAACTACATAGATATGTAGCTCATAAGGAATTTTTTCTACCACATAGGACTGTACAGAAACAATACATTAAAAACAATTTCCTGTGTTACATTTTGCATATGCAAATTCTAACTGCAGACCTCTCTGTGTCTGTGCATATTTTTCTTTTCTGTTTATTTCTGTGACTTACAGACGTCGCTGAAATCTCTGGCTACTTTGATCATGTAATTTTGACAAGTAGCTGTTGTTTGTTCCCTCACTCCTCCAGGCCCACATTCTCTGCTGTCAGGTGTCACTACTGGTTGTGTCAATCACACATCTCCACAACAAGTGCTGTTAGAGAAGAGCAGAGAGTGATAGTTAAAATGTCTAACCAATTTAAAAACATATGTTATTACACTATAACACTAAAACCCACATAACTGTTGCAGCATTATAGATGTATTTAAACCAGGATATGCATTCTAATCAAATTGCATACATAATGGAGATTTACAAAAATTTCATATATTCTGAAGCTTTTTCGCAAAGGCTGTGTCTATTCCTTTTTTGATAAGTTTTGAGATTAGAATGTGGCCATCTTCTAAAGCTCAAAAGTTTTCAGCAATGTCTGGTGGATGGAAAGGAAGTGAGAAGAAAAGTAATATTCTGAGAAAGACAAGTAGAGGAGAGTGAAGGACATTGTGCTCACAAAGAGAATGCAATAATGGGTTGTTTTGTATTATGTTGCTGTAAAAAAGTTCCACTAGTATTAGAAATTCTAGATTAAGAAAGAAATGTGCCATATTACCCTCCATGAATTAAGAAAAACTGGTTGTCCAGCTCTTTCGCAAAATGGATGTACTGGTTTAGGCTAGGATAGAGTTAATTTTCTTCAGAGTACCTGGTATGGGGCTCTGTTTTGGATTTGTGGTGAAAACAGAGTTGATGACAGAGGGATGTTTTAGGTATTGCTGAGCAGTACACAGAGCCAATGCCTTTTCTTCTCCTTACTCCACACAACCAGCAAATGGGCTGGGAGTGCACAAGAAGCTGGCAGAGGACAAAGCCAGGAGAGACAGACAGACCCCAACTGACCAAACGAATATTCATGATGTCATGCTCAGCATATAAAGCTGGGGGAGGGGAGGAAGGTAGGAAGGGGAGTGGTGGCACTTTTTATTCCCAAGTCATTACTACACATGATGGAGCCCTGCTTTCCTGGAGATGACTGAACACCTGTCTGTCCATGGGAAGTGGTGAATAAATTCCTGGTTTTGCTTTGCTTGCATGTGCTGCTTTTGCTTTCCCTATTAAATTGTCTTCATCTCAACCCACAAGTTTTCTAACTTTTACCTTTCTGGTTCTCTCCCCCATCCTACCATGGAGAAATGAGCGAGTAGCTGCATGGACCTGAGTTTCTAGTTGGGGTTAAACAACAATCCTGGCAAACCTTCACGACTCCCCACAAAATCCTAATATTGGTGCCAGAAACGCATATTACAGTGATTTGCAGTAAAGCACAGTAAGGTAGCACTAAACTTTTGAGTAGTCTCTGCAGTATATTTTCTTGTTTTGGGTGAATGGAACGTACACAGCGGCTGTTGTAGTACATCACTAGAATTAGTTTCTTGGGATTAGCATAATGCTATTCTTTGAATCCTCCTTTCTATTTTACGGCTTCTGTGTGGCTGTTTGTTTATAACAAATTCTATCAATCACCTGGATTCATTAGAAGTCTGCAGCTGAACAGCACAGTTCTGTATAATTTTCTTTACCATTATTTTTTAAATTGTGTATGGGAAAACAGAGTCTGTGCAATTTTTTATTCAGTATAACACTGTCCTTTGAGAGGTAGGCTAGATTTACATCAAGGCTGATTACACCAAGATACGATCTAACTGCTAAAAAAAGTATGTAAAAATATCCACAGTTTCCATTGAAAATGATCATTTTGATATAAGAAAGTTGTTTAGTCTGGGATAGCAGGGAAAAGATTTTGCTAATGCTATTCCAGAATAATGATATTCAGGCACGACCTAACAAGCCATTTCAACATAAAGCTTTGGAAACTCTAGAGAAACTTACTTCTGTAAATAGAGATTTAAAAACAGCTTTGAAACTTTTTCCCAGTAAACTCAGGTCTACTGTGGGGAGAACTTTCTTTTTCCTCACCTTCTTTTCTTTCCTCTGCTCCTCACCCAAGTGATATTAGGAACGTAATTAACTGAAGAAAGCTTCTATATGCAATACTATATAAGTCTTTTAGCTACTTGCACTGAAAGTTACATGGTGCAACTGTTTTCATGTTGAAACAGGAAGGATGTTGTTCTTATGACTCTGTGGGGGAATTACTCCAAATTTTTGGGGGTTTTTTAATGTTTCTAAGGGAGTGAATCTGTGAGTTCATTATGTCCAATGGAAAAAAAAAAACTATTTAAAGGGGCCAAAATGACATTTTAAAATCGTCATTGGATCATGGATTGATTCCTTGGAATAATATTTCTCAAATCTTTTTAATTTTTACAGCTTATTATGAGTTATCTGTTTACCTTGGTATAATAGTTACTTTTTTTCCACATATCTTCCAAACCTTGCTGCCTTTCTCACTTTATCAACCTTTGGATATGTATTTAGTTACATTCTCTTACATATTATTAAAAAAAAAAGGCACTAAAGATAAATAGCATGTATTCCTTCTGCACTGTGCAAATACTTAAATCCTTTGACATAACTAAACCCTCTATAAAATTTCAACTCCATGGACAAAATTAAGAATTTTCCCCCCTCATTCCAAAACAACTCAAAACCATATTTAAAGTAATCTTTCAAGTAGAAATGAAAAGTAGAATAAGGTAATTAACCATGTGAGTTAAACTCAGATGATCAGTATAAAGGTATGAATTGCTTGCTTGTAAATTCTCTTCTTTTTTTCTCTAAGATTTAGTGGAGAAAGAGCTGTCTGTCACTTATGGAATCTGAATAGAAAATATAAGTTTGTTTCTTGTGTGTGTGTTTTAGTTAGTTTAATATATTTTAGTTTGGGTTTTTTTATGTATTTAATGAAACCTCGCTTCAGGTAAGTTAGTATGTCAAAGTTCTTTTATGCTGAAGTCTTTTGGTTCATCTGTATTTAACCTGTAGATGGAAAAAACTATTACACAAATGGATCTATTCAAAACAGGGGTAATATCTACTGGAGGGAGGTTGCTTAAACCTCTTCAATACTGATCTTAATGGATGAAATATACTATACACTGTTATTTGCCCCAGTATTTCAGTGGCTTTTAGGTCATTCTGTATGCTGTGCATATTCTGTAAGCCATATACTGTGACATCTTTTGGAGTAATTTAGTTTGAGGAAGGATATGATGTTAGATATAACACATAATGCTTAGTTTTCTTCATGCTTGAGTATGCTGCCCCAGTTTCATTGCCTTTCTTATCATTCATTACTCATATTGAGATAACATCTCTGAGGCATAGGTGCCCTTCCATGTGTTATGTAAAAATGGGAAAGAGAAGTTTCCTGCCTTGAGAAGGAAAAGAACCTGCCTTGATTATATTATTCGGAAAGTACTGAAGGGGAGTCTGAGTAAGCAAGTGAAGAAGGGGTTTAACCCTTTCTGCCCATTTTCTGAGTGATCATACTTCAGGGTGATGCTGTCTTTGTGCCTTAGTTTCCAAAGCTCACAATTACTTCCAGTTGAAATCTTCGCACCTGAAACTTGGTTTCCAAACTGTATGATCAAACCAACCCATTGGAATTGAAGGAAAATACACACTGAATCTTAAGATCCAAGTTCTTTCTTATAATTATGCCATGGAACAGTGCAAATGGTGTTGTGTGGATCTGTGATCAGAACAGAAGAGTAACAGCAACAGTTTTACCAGAATCTCAGCACAATACATGGTTTCTGTCAACCCCTCTGATATGTACTTTAGAGGAGAATTTGTGATTGACGGCTTTCAAACCTTTCCCATATTCACTGTATTAATCTTCTTACGTTGCATGCAAGAACAGCAGCTAAAAGGGCCTGTGATAATAAAACCTATTTGAGATTTCATCAGTAACTCCTGCCATGATGTTTTGAGTTTCTATCAATCAAATGTATATAAATAAATGTAAGCAAAATTTATTAAAATTTTAAATAGATCAGTGATATTGTTCCTTGCAACTGTGATTAATAAAACTGCCCACATGGGGTCGACTATCTAGTCAACATACTATTGCAAATATAACTGAAATTTCTTTATTGTTTTGAAAAGTTTTATTTGACTTTAGATAAGGAGAAAGTAAATACAGAAAGAAAAAAAAATAGTATTCTGTAATACCAGTTCCACACTGATTTTCTTTGAATTTGATACACAGCAAGGAAAGTTTATATGAATTATTGCAGTTCCCCTTCCCTTCCCCATTTGTTCTGCAAACTCATTCCTTCTTTGGCATTTGTTGAACACAGTTATTGTTGGTGAATCTGAGCTCTATTTCCCTTTTTAATCATTGTAAAGAAATGTTCAAGTGGCCAGTCAGTTAACAAAAAAATCAAAATATCTGTTTTATTGACTGTTATTTGCTAGCAGAATAGATTATAAATAATGTGAGCTTTTAAATCCTGGACAAGTGCTAAATGCTACAAAAGACGAAAGAAAATTAGTGTGAAAATACACTCATATTTGGAGAAAATATCCCTTTGAAATGAGGCTGAGTGAAAGACTGTGAAGCAAGATGACTGTAGTTTCTACTGGATCACTATTGTGCCAAACATGCACTTAAATTGGGACACAACTTTATTTATTCATCTGGGCCACACTTGGCAAAAATTATTTTGCAGGTCATCATTTCTTCTTTCTTTCTACCTAGGGAATGGCTGTTATAGACATTGTGACCCAGCACTGCAGGTGTCTGGCATTGCTTGGACCTCATCGCCTTACCTACTGTCAGAGTTAAAAGTTCAGTGAAGAAGGCAGTCACTTTGCTCTAGATTTCACCACTAGGTTGCCAGATTCCCTAGTGTGAGAACAATGTTCTTTCCCTGGCAGGGAAAGACATACCAGGCAAAGGGTGTGTCATCTGCCACAAGCTGGCACTAGTGACTGCTGGGGCTGGTTTCCCTCACACGGGCTCCCAAGTAAAAATAGTTACCTTCCCAATACGGGCTTAAGAAACTGTATCAGCTCTCAGGTAAGGAATTGTGTCCATCTTTCTTAAACTTTGAAGTATGCCATCATCTTGATGAGCAACTGCCAGTCTTTGTTGGAGACATTGAGTGGGGTTGTTCAGCCTGGCTTATAAGACAGATGGAGAAGGATTTTTTTACCAGGGTCTCTAGTGATAGAATGAGGGGTAGCACTTATAAACTGAAGAAGGTAAGTTTAAATTGGACATAAGGAAGAATTTTTTTCATGAGAAGAGTAGTGAGACCAGAGAAGCTGTGGGTGCTCCATCCCTGAAAGTGTTCAAAGTCCAGCTGGATGAGGCTTTGAATAACCTGATCTAGTAAAAGATGTCCCTGTCCGTGTCAGGACAGTTGCACGAGATGATCTTCACAGACTTCTAACCCAGACAATTCTATGATTCTATTACAAGTCTTCTGTCTTGCTATAGCCTTCAATCATGGACCGTTCAACCAGCTTACAGTTTTCTTCAGTCATCTAATACTTACATACATTTATAGAGGAATTTCTTGTATTTGTAAAAGTCCAGATAGAAATTTTTTTATTTGTTTTGTTATGCCAACACATATTTAATCTACTAAGCACCAGTTGTGACTCAATGAGACCTGTGCATAATTCTTATTCAAATGGACTCTTCAGCAAGTGCTTTACCTGTATCTTGCATACATTTAAATGATAGTGATTGATGAACTGCAAGCCCTCAGTCTCACTAATTTTTTGATTCTCAGTCTTTTCTATTAATTTCAGTCAGGTTCTCACAGATTTACCTCTCTTATGTGTTTGCCCAGCTGAAAGGGCCTTGTGGTTTTCCTGGAGGTGACTTCACTTGTGGTGTCTTACTCTACTCTTTTAAAAAGTGCCTGCATTAAACTACCTGTGATTGTCTTGAGATGAATAAGTAATACTTGAACAGCTTCCTTCAAGAATGAAGTAACATTATTTATACTTGAATGTAATTTACTGGAAGTACCTGTATTTACACTAAGGAAAAAAATTTATTTCCCCAAAATAATTACCTATTACTGTCTATGTGTTTCAGAAAAATCAGAGTCTGAGAAATAAATCTAGCTTTGGATCAAATCAGGCACTCTTGAAAATGACATCAGTATAATCTAAGTGAGTTATCCAAGGACCAGTTTAAACTGTAAAGGCTTTATGCTTCTGAGTTGAGGGTTTTACTTTATGACAAGTTATTATACTGTAAGTGCATGAGAGATAACATGATGTGATTTCAAAGACTAATCCTGGCAGATGCTCAGAATTGAGATTACTTGTGAATTCAACAGAACATGTAGTTTTGCTAGTCAATGCTATTGTTAAAGAACTGCCTTTCATTTTATTGAAAATATGCATATATATAACTCAAACACAGTTTTGAAAATTAAAACATGCCAAAAAATAGAACTATTGTGCCAGTTGTAAGCTAACAGATAATGACAAAGAAAAGAAAATGTTTCAGGTGAATGGCAATAGCAGACAAAGCACTTTTACCTCATTTTATTCTATTTATAAATTAAATGTTTTAAGCATTCAATTAGTTCTAAGCACATGATGTTATGTCATAATACAGCAGACATACGGGTAGATGAATCACTGTGCATATTACCACAGTGTAGATAAAGCAGTAGGGGATGTGTTATTGGCTATTATATTTAATTCATTCTACAGAGCATACACAACAAATAAATAATAATTAATCCAGATTGTCAGATAATTTAATTAGCAGTATTCAAAATATTTGTGGCTTTTAAATACCATGTCAACAAGGTGCAGCTTGCACAAAGAAAATTACAAATGCCATTATAATTTAAAAAATAATTTCCTTATACTACTTGCAGTGGTCTAAATTAAAACAATAAATTTATCTTAACTAAATGAAATAACAAGGTCTGATACTATTTTCTAAAATTTTTCTCTAAAGGGTTTAGACCTCAACTACTGAACTGTGTCTCTTGCACCACATCACTAAACATGGGATGATGACCTGATTAGATAGCTTTCTTTCAATTATTTTCCACATTTTAAAACAACCTTGAAGACAATTAGAAATGTCTAACAGGGTTCTATAAATCTCCCACTCTCTTTTCTCAAAATAGCTTAAGATTGCAATTAGAGTGTCTTGTGTACTGGTCACACATTTGCTACCTAACAATTTTCTGAGTAATTTAGTGGGATATTAGTGAAATAATAAACATTGCCTGTAACCACCTCTTAGTTTTTGGCTAATGGGGAGCCCCTCAAATTGTTGTTGGCCAATGACAACAGCCTGCTGCATTATATTTCATGTTCTAGAGCTTTTAAAACCTGGATTTCAATTTCATTGTTTAAATATTGTTATTTGAATAAGCTGATATATATTATTTTAATATAACATTTTTCTTCTCTTGCTGCCAAAGAATCCAGACTGGTAAAGAGATAGGACACAGGCAAGTAAATGGAATAATTTATCTGAGATATGTGGACATTTTTAAATGATTTGGTATTTTCTTTCTAGAACATGGTCAAAATAGTTCTGTGAAGAAAAAAGAAAATTCACTTTTCAAAGACACTAATGAATTTCAAAGGCAGAGTGAGCCAGAAAAAGTAATATCTTCCATTAGAGTTTTATTAACTGAAAAAGCAGAGATTTGGGTTATAAATTGCTTCATCAGCCAATCCAATGTAGTCCATGCAGAAAAACCACAAACATCAAAAAACCAACATATATATTTAAATGTGAAAGTTAAGCTAGCTCTGCTATATTACTTAATCATAAGATAATAAAGGCTGTGAAACTATTCTTGTGAATGTTACAGGACCCCTGCCTTTGTATTGCCAGCCCTAGATCAGAGAAATTTCTTTTGTCGCAATCAGAAAAATATAAAATAGTAGAGTAAGGTTTGTGAGCAACCTGGAGAGCAGTAAACAACTAGGTTTTAGCCATCAGAAGGGGCTAAAATATGGATGAACTTCTTTCAGACTGGGAAGAAGCAAAGCAGATGGCAAAGAAAGCATCATGCAGAACATTTGAGAAGGAAGGTTTAGAAACAAGGGCTGAGATGAAGATGAATTTTTTTATTTTATTTTTAAAGTAATGCTGAGGTGTTAGAACACGATCAAAAAAAGGATGTAAAAGTGAAGAACATTTGTGGCTTACTGATTAGATGGAATAAATTACACAGTCAAAGTAACGATAGAAAGCTTATAGGACCATAAGATTTAATGTTTCTGAAAGCTCAATAAAAGAAGTCAAACATTTCTCAAGGACAAATAGGCAGTATTCCAGGTACATGTAAACCATCAAGATAAACTTCTCTTTTCCAGAGGCAGATACTGAAGTGACTCAATATCTTTCTTTTGACTCGAAGGTTCTGGAGAAAATCCTATAGTGAATAAAAGAATAGGTTTTTTTATCTCTTCCATTTTTTCTTAAAAGTTATAAAATGAAAAATTATAACTCTCTTACTGTTGTAGACATTTCTCTGGAATATAAACATCTATTGTTGCCAGAATATTAAAAATTGTGTCTTGGATAAAATGGAAAGTAAAATTCAATCATATATATGACAGATCTTTCAAGGTCACATTTGTAGTAAAGATATTCAGAGGAATTCTAGAACTCAGTCTGCAATGGCCAGAATCAGAAACATAAGGATTTAAATATAATTTCTGAGAAGGCCACTGTGACATGAAAATAAGAATAGGATTGCATTCCTGGGTTTTTCACAAAGAGGACATTTGGCCTTCAGCAGAAAGCCTCATGTTTTAGGAGAACCAAACCTTTTATATCTCCTACTGATGGTCTCTTTGAAATGATGAGAGAACACAAATCCCACTGGCATCTTCATTTTTAAAAATATCTGGGAGTATTTATTACATCTCTTCAGGCGCTCCATATTTTGCCAAATTTTTGACTTCAAAAGAAAATATCTGGATATGGACAAAATAAGACCTGAAGGATTTGGCACATAATGAAAGCTTAAAGCAATTAAAGAAGAATATATTGAGTACAATTTTACTTGAATCTCTGACTAAAAATATGAAATTTTGACATTTTCAGATCTATTTTATTTGGATCACAGTGTCTGCAAATCCATTTGACAGATTATAGCCCAAGGAGAACTGTAATCAGGTATGAAATTATGAACAATCCCTTTCTTTCTGACAGGGGCCATGTGTACTGTTTTAGAAAACACCAAATCTCAACCATCTTTGTTATTAAGATAGGACTTTTTTCCTTACACCTCAACTTTTTCTATCATTTTTCTGCCCTAAATTGAGGTATATAAAGCTTACAGATCTCTACCTCTGCTTTTTGAGACAAGGGATTGAAACAAGCTAAGGATGACTCATTGTCCTCTTTTAAATGCCTAAGGGCAGTTGACAGGTCTCTGTAGATACTGATCTTTCTCCACAGACAGTGAAAAACCCTGGAGTGATTAGCTCAAGCATGCATGCCTAGTGGGTGACTAGAAACCAAGGCAGATTAATCCTACCCACATTTGCTGGCAGTCTCTAGAAGTCTTGACATCCCCATACCTCAGTGAATAATTTAAGATAGGGAACGCATTCAGTTAACGTCATGTCTCTCATTTCTAATCATAAGCAGTATTTTATGTTCTACTCTTAAAAAAAAAAAAAGGATAATTTAGAGAGTATTACTTAGTCTATACATGCAATATGACTTTCCAGTGTATAAAACTGTATCAATTAATTTTATTGGATATTAAAGTCATTTTGTGTTACTACCTTATTAAATTCCTCAAAAAAAATCAGGTGTTTATTTTCCCTATTAATTTTCTGAATGTAAAGTATTTCTGCAGACTATTCTTTGAAGACAAAAAAAAGACAAAGAGTCTTTCAATGTTTATGGGAGTATGAAAGGTATTTTAAGATATTTTATTTCTGACTGTTCTACTCTGATTTGATTGGTCATATATTCACTTATTTTCCCCAAGTCAAGACTGTTTTACCTGCAATGGTTATTGGTAATTCTCCCTGCTCTTTTGTTGACCCACAAGTTTTCATTCATAATTTTCTTTCCTGTTCAGTAGAGGAGGACAGCAGCTTTGGCAGGAACCTGTTATTTAGACAGGGTCAACTCACCACAATATATTACATACATACATACATTCATATCTGTTTTTCTCCCCTCCATGGTTCTTTTTTAATCCCGTGTGCTGCCTGTTGAAATATTAGGGAAATGCCACTAAATAATTCCACGGGTTGGTTGAGCTCATTTCCATGAAACTGAACTCTTTCACACTCTTTGGAAATTTGGCCACTTGCCATGTTATTTATTAGAACAATTTTGATTGATGTCTAGTTTTGATGTTGGCCCAGATATTTTCTTGTTCAGATTTTTTTAGTAGACAATTTTCAGCAGAGTAATAAATATAGAATATATAATTACTAATATATTTATATTACTAATATATTAGTAATATAAATATATTACTAATATGCTAATAAGTAATATGCAAATAACGAATATATAATAATATGGTAATGACTAGTATGTACTAATATATTAATAATATATTATATATATATTAGAAATATATTTTAAAAAGCTATCAAAGTAATGAACCTCCACCACTTAAAGTAAGAAGTCAAGTAAGTGTTACTGTTTATTTTGGCATAACATTCATTAACCTTAAAATTAAATTAGAAAGTAGGACTAATTTGTGCACATGTAACCATTCATGTTATATTACGTTGTTTTCATTCATTTTTGAAGGGATACTCATATTTTGAGGGCCTATTTGACTCTGTTTATTTACAAATGAACTATTAGTATTGAACTCTATTGTATTTTAAGCAGCTTATGCGGGTATTGTTGTCAGCATTAGCCTTATTCCTGAGGACTGATGCGGTTGTATTGTGTTCCATATTTCCTCTGGTGTTTGATAAATGTTAAGGGAGTACTGCAGAGAGAAAGTGCAATTATTGCTCAGGAAGAAAAGAAAATGTGACTATGTAGATGGTCAATGTGTTTATATTGTACTGTAAGTCAGCAGTGTTTCTGAGTCAAAGATCAACTCAGTGACATGCCTGTAAGGAATTGCTTGAAAGCCTCTGCAATTCCCTTTGTTTCATTTTGGGCTTTTACGCTTTGAAACCCTTGATGGCCAGTCACTTTGATATTTTATTTTATTTTATTTTGTTTTGTTTTATTTTGCTTTGTTTTATTTTATTTGTACTTTTATTGACACTTTTCATGGATGAAGGCAACTTTGATTAAAGTACATAATGAGTTTTCATCAACTCTGATGAGTAAAAATAAGACAAAGGTAGGGCTTGAAGGGACATCAGAAACCATTTACTATTCAATCCAGTTCTGTATTGCAATACGATCAGGTGCACTGCTGTTGTCTCTGACATGAGGTTATTCTGTAAAGCCTGCAATGAAAGGGATACTGCAGTGTCCCTAAGGACTATGTTTCAATGTTTTACAATACCCATATGTCAGTAAAAATTATATTAGAAAAATTTAATCAATGAAAAGCATATAGAACATGAAACCCCTTTCAAGGGGCAAAGTAACTTCGCCCAGTGGGTACACTATAGTTTCAGCCATGAAGTGAAAAGCAAAAAAAATCTCCAAACCCCGTCCTTACCGCCTTTATTGAAATGAGATATATAAGGAAATATACAATAAAATGTAACTCTGCAAGAAATTACTTTGCGAGGAAGACAAGACAAATATATGCAATTGTACTTTTTTCGGTCCGAAATGGTGAAGTTCAAAAATTAGAACTAATTTTTCATCTGAAATATCATCCTTATAACTGCAGAGTGCCCCTTAAGAGCAGAGCCACTGATTCAATGTTGAATCAGAGGAGAAAATATTATCTACTAAATCATTAGTACTATTTCTTGTACCATCTCATTTTTTCTTGAAAGCTTTCCACTCGAGCTGACCTCAACATTTCTAACCAACAAACACCAGTCAAGGTAGCAGTAAAACCAGTGTAAGCAGAGGCCCTGTGAACATAAATTCACATAAATTATGATAATTAACTGCAATTAATTATTTGTTCATTATTATCAATGTTGTAATTCATTATCCACAGAAATGTTTGGAAATAATTTTGTTGATTACTTATTTCTGTGAATTTGAGATAAAAATCAAAATCAGTGTAGAGAAACTTTCTTTCTTGCATCTCTTTTTGACAGGTGTGAGACACAATATTGAAGATGACAGATGACTGATTAGTTGGCCTGGAGATTTGGAACAGATCCAGAAACACTATGGTAGTTTCTAAAATAAGAAGGGTAGAAATTTTGTTGCTTAAATTTAGGAGGTCATGCAAACTATCCAAATTATAGTGTCTTCACAAAAGGTTTGAAAAAATGCTGTGAATTCAAAATATTAAGTACTTAAAAGTGGGAGTTTGGTGTTGGGGCCAAATCCTATGAAGTTCAAGAGTTGTGTCTGAACTAGAATTTAGGCCAGCTATTTCCTTCTAAATGAAACAGGATGTTTTCTCGCCAGTTAAGTTCTACTTAGGCTTCCAGTTTTCTGGAAAAAGCTTTTCCTGTTGCTGCCAGTGTTAACTGCCTAACATTTAAAGAACTCTGTTCTTTTTACTATAGTGTAATTTCTTCTTGACTAGTTGAGCTCTCTAGCAATCAAATGTACTCAGCAGATTTAACTTAGAGCATGTCTGACCTATGTAACGTTGACATGCATTAGAGACAAATTTTAAAAGTGCATTTGCAACCCTTGGAATGATGTTCAGACACATAATTTTTGGAGAGAGGAAGCCAAAAGTTGAAACTACCTCCAAATGTCACTCTAGCTGCATTAAAAGGAATGATAATGTTGTGTAGTTACTCTGCAATTGAAACTGGATGACCCAGAATCCCTGTCTATAATTTCATACTGATGGACAGTCTTTTTATTCCCAGATTTTTTCTGTTGCCTGATTTATATGAGAATAACCACTCTTAGCATTTTTTCTTCTTTTTCTAATATTCATGCACTTACTTAAATATAAAAATCACCTATTAAATCTGAATACCAATTAAAGTTGTTTATGGAACTTGCAGTTCTTCTCATTTTGTTGTGTTATTAATGATAGTTTAACATTTAAAATATTGATTTGAGCTTCTGAAATATTTTATAGGAGACAATGCTTTTTGTATATTAATATGTTAAACCTTTTCTAAACTTTGGGATATTGAAAGTAAGTGCTGATACTGAGGAAGACTTTATTTTTTCTCTAAAAAGTGTGTTACGGCGTGTGCTTTGAAAGAACATAAATATATAGGGCATTCTTTACTTTCCTTGACGTTGCACAGTTCGTATGTCTTTTCAACAGAGAGTCTAAGTAAACATTCCATAAATTTGAATGCACTTTAACTTGAAATGTTGTGATATTTAAACACAGATTTCTTGTGTATCATGTCTTCAGTTTACATATTAGACATCGCCTGTCACTATGAAACTGATCTACTTATGTATTAATAAAATATGGACAGAATTTATGGTAGGGAGTTAAGGAGATTAAATTTCCCTTTTGAATCAATAGAAAGACAGTTTTCAGTTTCACAATATTTAGACAATAATACCAATATCTCTTTGAGTACTGCTATGCATTGCAGATGCCACAGAGGCTGAAACATATACAAGAAATCCTGAGTCAGACTTTTTAGCGCCCACACTGAAGCTCTTCCATACAGTGCTAGCAGGATTGCTGGACACAAAGCTATTTGTTTTAAATCTCAAATAGCACAGAAAGCCCCAGTTCTGCCTTTCCTTTCAATTCTTCCACTGTTATCCTTTCATGTGTAGAAGTCAGCTGGCTAAGGTGCTTTAGATGCCAAACCTCGTTTGCCACAGACACTACCATGATTTAACCACATGTATTCTCTCCAACATTTTCCAATTTTGAGTGCTCTGTTTTAGAATGTGCCTATTCAGGACTTCGTGGAATAAGATAGAATCAGCTCTTCTAGGTCTGCTGACCTAGATACACTTAATTTAAGAGGAATAAAATAATCTATTTATGAGAGTGCTCTGTTGCCTTAAGTTGCTCTGTCTGCCATAAGTTTTCTGTCAGTATTGTCTTCTTAGCAATCCTGGCGCATGTAATTTTATTTTTTGTTATTTACACTAGAAAAATGGAACTGATTTTCTAGAACAACATATAGTGTTCATAACATCGAAGCAAAGTTTACAGTACCGACATGTATTTTTTCCTCAGATTTACATTTTTCTGTTACTGATACAATTATTCTGTTTACTGATATAGAGCACTGAATGAATGAACTGTACTTAACAAAGTGTGACAATATGTAAATGAAGTTTCTCTAATTTTTCACATATTGCAATTGTGTATGAAAAAAGTTTTCACAAGATCAATCTTTTGATGCATGACATTTCTCCTCCACTTTTCATCTTACATGCCAATGAGTATAGTTTTGTCAGTTTTAAAGCTAATGAATGCTGTTTCATATTTATTATGCATTGATACTCGAGTTTATATTGGAAAAGACTCAACAGAATAAATTTTCCCTCTGAATATCCTACTAGAAATGAAGAAAATTTCAAAGAAATGAGAAAATGTGATATTTTCTTTGATGTCCCAGCATTTATATCAATACCAATTTTTTTTTTATTTGGACTCTCATAGTCAGCCCTTAAAAAAAAAAAATAAAAACTTATTAGGTTCATAATACCCTCTCTTCGTTGATGAGATACTGTAATTTCAGTTTCCTGAATCCTGTCAATTTAGATCTATTTTGTTAAAACCAAAATAATAATTTGGTTTATATTGCTTAGTTTAGTCTACTTATTCTTGCCATATTTTAAAGAATTTTATTTTCTAATTTAATTTGATAATTTTATCTTCACTTCAAATTATGGATCACTTGGATTATTCTCTCTGAGGATGAAAAATTATTACTTGCTACATATATTTGAATGCATAGAATTTGTGCCTTCTATGTTCCTTTGGGGGTTTATTTCTTCTAAATTCCTTTGAAGACTGAATATGTTACAAAACCTGGAGGAAAGAAGGCCAACTCAATGAGGTTTCAGGCTTCTTTTCACTTTGTTTCATTCACTAAGACAGGACAAGGCTGTAGAGGCTGTACTTTTGTTTCAGTGTATTGTAAGAGCATTTGTATTTATACATATATTATAAAATACATGTCTTGACCTTTTTTTTTTGAGACTATGTAAAAATTAGGTGCTTTTACCTTGAGCTGAAACTGTGATTTATGCTGCCAAGTTAATGCACCAGAAGTGTTTTGATGTTCAAAGCAGAACAAACATCTCATAAAGAGTCTGGAAAGAGCAACATAGAAGCAAACCTCTTCCTATCTTACCAGAGAAAATAGACGCTTCTTTGACAGTTTTTAGAGAAGATTAATACTGAGCAGGAAGCTGAAGACCATTCCAGAATTTAGGGCTTTACACCTGACAGCTTAGGATGGATGAAGGGATGGAAGGGATTTTTGCATGTCTTTTAACCACAGGGGCCATACAGACTGTATGTCTTCCTATGTCTCTGATGTAATCTGGAAATATCAGATCTCTTTGTGGAAGAACGAAATGAATAAATTTCTGACATCTGAGGCCACTTGTCACAAAAAAAGAGGTACAGAATTGCCTTAGGAGAGGACTCTGCGAAGACCAAAGGACGTGTATTCCCTATGAATCCTTTGCTTGTGTGTCCACCTTTTTTCCTCCACATTTCCACTGAAAGTATCAGAGCACACTTATCTATTTCCCTGTAGAAAAAACGTAGTACATTCAGGTACATCATGTACATGTGCTCACACAATTTTTCCATCATTTCTATCTTTACCCACCCATAAACACTTGTACTCTCATTTGTCTTCAACAGGCTTCCCACTTATTTTCTTATTATCATGTTCATTTTGCCAGAAAAGCAAAAGGCAGGGATCTCCACGTCAGCAGGAAGTGGAATATATCTTGTTCAGAGTTATCAGATTGTATAAAATGTCATCTGACTGTGACTTGAGTCTGTGCTGGCAGCTGTGATCCACCTAGGTCAAACCAACTTCATTGAGAATTAAAATATCTTTGGTAGTTGGGTTTTGATTTAGGATCTTTTCCACCTAAAAGGCAGGATTATTTAATCTCTCATTCTTCTTCCTGTTTATTAGGTGTTTCACAGGGTAGTTAGTCACCAGTTCAGAAACTGAGTGTTTTACTCCAGTCTCACCTTTTTGATTCTTCTTTGTGTATGCATTTGGAAAAATACTGTGTCAGTCCACATGATCCTGACCATGCTTTTCTCTTCCCATCATAAAATTTATTTGTGTTATCAATATAGGTTTTCTACCTGATACCTTTCATTGTCAGGTACAGTAGGGTTGGTTTTAAGAAAGTTTAGTACTTTTGTTTGTGCTCTTTCTCTGCAACCCTAAAATTTTGGAAAACTAACATTTTAAGAATGTGAGTCATCTGACGAAATATGGATGTCTAATCTAGGATGTAACCAACTGCTCTCTAAAAGTTAGTCCTTCTCTTTCAATTGAACTTAAAAAGAACTGAAGATGTCAAGTTCAAATCTAAATACTGACCGTGTAAGCATTCACATTCAGTGAAATGAATTCACAGTTGTGGGAACTGTCTACATTTGAGAAAGTGATTTAGATTTTGTACTGTCAAATATCATTTGACTCCCATGGGTTATGTGAAATTTGTAGGCACTTCCCCTTTGTAATGCTATGACATTATTAGTCATTTCTTTACTTAAAACAAAAAAAAAAATTAAAAAATATATATAGCAGAAATTCCAGAAGGAAAGGTGGAAAACCCATGTCTTACTTTGTCAAAATCAATTGTTAATCAAAAGGAAAGGAAACAGTCCCCTTTCTGCTCTGACTCATCCCTTCCTGATCAGTTTCAATGTGATGGTAAGAGAACTTTAAAGCAGCATCAAGCTGAAAATGAAGAGAAAGAAATAGTTCTTCATCTAACATGTATTTAAACTTAGATTTATTACCACAAAATGCTGTGAAGGCCAAAATTATAAATGGGCTCAAATAAACAAAATTAAAAAAAATATAAAGGGATTCAAGAAAAGCTTAGACACATTAGCAAATCTTAAGTTCATTAAAGGCTTTTAGACATAGTGAGGTGGACATTGTGCTAATGAATTGAAGCTCTGAAATCCTGGATTTGTAGTTTGTTAAAAGCTAGAAGAACTATCAATTATACTTGCTTTTAAAAAATCTTTTGCTCTGGTCATTGTTCTATTCTACTCAATTTATAAAAAGAGTATTTAATTTGAGAATATTGTCAAACTCAGAGTTGTCAAAATGAGGGTGACATGGACTTTAGAACCATGGGAATTCAGGTCTAATAAATTGGGGAAAAAAGAAAAAGAGATCGAGGTGAGGACAGAAGTTCAAATATCATCAGGGACAAGATGCAAAGCACTGTAATAGTTCAAGTGCTATTGAAAAGCATTTAAAGAACAATGAAATTGACATGCACACTCAACACATGTTCACTAAGGGAAAGTCATAGAATATCCTGAATCATAGAACACCTTCTGCTGAAAAAGATCCACCAGAACCATCAAAGTCCAGCTCCTGATGTCCTATTTAACTAATTTAATATCTTTGTATGAAAGGTCACCTGTCAAGTGGATGAAGGAAAGGTAGTGGCTGTAGTTTTTCTGGATTCTAATATGAGTTTCGATACTGTTTCTCACAGAAACCTTCTGAACCATCCACTTCTCTGAGATGGAGACGTACATGGTTGTTGAGAGAAGAACTGTGTGAATGACAGGACTCTGTGTCGTAGCAAATAGGGCTGTATCTAGCTGGAGACTAGGCACAAATGCTAGGCACAAATATGAATAGGGAGAAGTGCAGATGAGAAGCATCCCAAGAAAGGGATCTGAGGGTGCTGGTTGACATCAGGTTAAATATGAACCAATAATGTACTCTGGCAGTTAAGAGAGCAAATCACATCCTGGGGCATATCAAACACAGCATCACTAGACAATCAGGAGACAAGATTATGCTGCCATATTCAGCATGGTGTGGCCTCACTTGGAGTGCTATATGCATTTCTGGGCCCCACAATTTAAGACGGAATGTAAAGGAAGAGTGTGTCCATGAGAAGGCACCAAACCTGCTGAAATGGCTGGCAGGAATGTGCTATGAGGAGTGGCTAAAGACTTTGGGATTTTCAGGTTTTGAGAAAAGGAGGCTGAGGGGTGACCACATTACTCTCTACAGCTCCTTGAGAAAGTGAAATAAAGAGGGAGGTGCTCATCTCTTCTCTCAAGTATCCAGAGACTGGACATGTGGAAAGGCTGAAAACTGCATCAGAGGAATACAATATAATTTTATGTTGTCATAGTTATGTCATTTCAAAATGAACTTCATGACCTAATCTTAAAGCTAAAATTATTATGTGGGTCTAAGTGGTCTACTCATCCAATATTATTTTTATGTCTTAGCTTTCTCCTTTCTAATTTTTGCTGACCATTGCCATGACAAAGATAAAAATTGGCAAAGCAGGAAGGCATATATTTTTTTATGTAATACCATGAAGATTTCTTATGGAAGCCTAGTTTGCCATTTTCATAGAAAAGTGTAGGAGTGTTACTGACAAAAGGATTTTAATTTATTTTTTTTTTTACATTATGTGAAAAATATTCCCCTTTCTAAGTGTTGGAGGTCTTAATAGCGTGTTGTCTAATGCTACTGGAGAAGGAAGTTAAGCAAATATAATTTTCCACAAGGGTAATGAGATGTGATTAACAAGATTGCAAAACTGCCACCAGGAAGCCAAAGGAAAAACTGTAGAAAAATGTATTTCATGCCTGTGTTCCTACATGCTGTTGACTGGGTTAGACTATGGTCTTGTAATTGACTTTGGTGGCATAATTTAATTATAGAAGTTCATTCTTTCTGGATAGTGCCATCCTTGGAACAACATACTAATGCATTATCAGTTGTTGATGATCACTAATGATGAATCACACTAATATACCATTAGCTCTGTCATGCAGGTGGCTTTGCAGATTAATTTTATTAGAGAGGTGACCTGTGCTGCTGATTTATTACTCAATAGAAAATTTTGGTAAAAATGGGTCTTACCTAATTTTAAATTCAAATGTTATTTCATTTACCTAAAGCTTAATTAGTATACCTTCAAATAATATAACCGACTGACCAAAGCAAGTGTTCTCCTTGAAAATGTGGACAATTGTAATGAACCAGGATTACCCTATGTAGTCAAGATGAAAAATTATCTTAAACTACACAAGCTATAACTGTGAAAGCCATGAAATGCAGTTTCTTAAAAGTATTGTGCCACTTCAAAAAAAAAGTGTTAGAGCCATCCTGACCAATAATGTTAGAATCACAAAAGGTAAAACTCTGTAATACAAATAAAAAATTTTTGAAGTGAAATAAAGTGCTTAAAAATACAATCTCCTTTACATTTTTAAACTGTGATTGCTGGAGGAAATTTTAGAAAAGCAAAGAAAACTACTTGTTTTCTTAAACTTTTTTCCTCATGCTTCCTATATATCTTATGGAATAAAGAAATTTTAATGTTTGGAGAAAGATTACTTAATTAATACGATCTTTTTCTATTAGCTGTTTTTCCATGCACCTGTTCTTTGATCTTCATCAAGAGGGACTCATTAACTTTCATCTCACCAGTAAAAATACATCTTTTCCAGACAAGTGTCAGTTTTACTGAACTTCATTATCATGGTACAAAGCATCCATGATACCTCCACATCTTAAGTGTTGTGTGCAGTTCTGGTCATCCCCTCTTCAAAGAGAAAACCAGAAAAAGGATGAGACAAGAAGATCAGGTCTTTGATAACTTCTGTATAGGGAGAGTCTTAAGAGCCTTAACCACACTTATAAGGACATCTAGAATGGAAGGAGTGTTTGAAAAGCTGATAATAAAATTATCTAATACTTTTCTCCAAAGAGGAAGAGATGAAATTAAATTCTCAAGTACTACATTTAAAGCAAAGGTAAAAAATTATATATTTCCTTACAACACAGTTCAGTCATATCCTTCTATGATAAGGTCACCCACCAAGAACTGGAACTGAACACCACAGAATGCTGTGGAGGCCCAAAACTCCAAACCATGGAGGAGCTCACAAAAGGCTTAAAAAAACTGGAACTGAATTCAGGTTTTTGCTCCAGAAGTCTCTAGTCTAAAAGAAGAATTTATTCTACCCATACATATTTTCTTTAAGTATCAGCTGCATTAAGGTTAC
The DNA here is from genome assembly GCF_036417665.1 of Passer domesticus. Taxonomy (NCBI): domain Eukaryota; kingdom Metazoa; phylum Chordata; class Aves; order Passeriformes; family Passeridae; genus Passer; species Passer domesticus. The sequence continues at coordinate 54,011,400 of NC_087475.1, read as the reverse complement.
TTGACTGAGACTACCGGGCTTTTTATCAGACTTAGTAGCAACGTTCACAAATAACACAAGATTTTTAACTGTGAAACCTTTGCCTTATACAGACACTTCTCAAATCAAGCAACAATGGCCTGAGATCAAGTCTGACAACAATTCTGTTTTGCCTAGTTCCATTATAAATACCAACACACAAAATGTCAGAAGTTGAGCTCAGCTTTTGTCTCTGTTTTGTCATTAATTCTGTGTTATTTAATTGGCATGATTTTTGTCTCATGCTGTAGTAACTATTTACATTTCTTTCATAAACATCCAAGAACTGAATTCAGTGTTATGTGAGCTATTGAAGAATTGAGTAATTTACTTTAGACAGTGAACGCAAGAATATCATATGTGGGTTAGGAATTACTCTATTAAAAATGGTCCCTGTAAGGAATTTTTCTTGCAGGAAAATAACTGTTGGTTTGGTTTTTAGAAAATTTATTAATTTTCAAAAATTCATGTGTAAATTCAACAGAAATCATAGATTATCTATAAAACTTTATTTTCTCTATAAGCTTCATATGGAAGAAAAAGTTCTACCATTACAACAGAAAAGCTCAAAACAAACAACATAATGGAATTCCTTTTTCATCTTTTAGCAGATAAAGATTCAGCTTAATTATTTCTCAAACAAGAAACTCTCTCTCTGCTACTTCCAGCTCTCATCATCTGACACAGAATATACTTCCACAGAGAAGGTCAGAGAGTCACTATTACAATCCCATGTGCATATTATGACCTGAGTGACACAAATTCAGCTGTTTCCACTGTTCTAGTGTCTTTCTTGAAGTGTCTGTTCTCTACTAAAAAAAATTAAGGTCCCTTCCCTCCACTCTGCCCGCTTCCTTAAGCTGAGTATCTAGGCTGAACTGCAAGAGTTTATATGAGTATACAAATGAATACATGGTGTAATTTCCAGTCACTTTTTCAGGAAGAATCAAACCTAAGAAAGAAATACTGCAGAATGAGCTGCATAGCTGAGGGGGCTAAAATTTAATGGTGTTGGTTTTGTTCTTGTTTGTCTCTTTCCCCAGCAATTTAATGTACTTATCCTGCTTTCCTATAATGCTATATAAAAGTATATATTAGTGGATTAAATTTTCTCTGTACAAGTCATTATCTGTCAGTAGTGGGATGTGTCATCATTCTCTGGAATAGTGTTACTGCAGAGAATACTGCTTTAGATCCAGTACTGCTTTAGATCCATTAATACCAATATAAAGAAGAGAATCATGTCTCTACCTCAGAGAAAACATCTATTTCCAAATGTGGTGTTTGTGAGAGAATGGACTGGTGACCAAAATACATATGATATATAACAATCCAAATTAGTCTTCCTGTAAAGTTTCAGTTCTTTGGTAGAGTAAGAGTTTGAAACAGCTCATATGTAATCCATTAGTCATTTAAAAGTCAATATATGATAATTCAACTGATTATAATAACATCTAACAGGAAAAAACCTTGAATTGTGATCAGTGATAGTAAAGATTAAAGGAATCTGACTTTTTTAGCTTCAGCTGACACATAATTTAAGGAAAATAAATGGAATCTGCATCTGATGCATAAAAGTGCACTGGTAAAGAAGCTGTATCAGAAGAGGAAGAAACACACATCACTGGCCTTATCTCACCTGTATCTCCTGAAGTTTAACTTAATTTGGCTTAATTAGTTCAACGTAATTATGTGTGTTACTTTTGCACTGAATGACAAGTATTCATTCCAGGAAGCCATTACTCCTGCCTGAAGATAAGTGGTATAATTGATTATTTGAATACTGGAGTATCTGTTAATACAGAAAGAACTAGGCTACCAGTCTAGACAAGCAAACTTTTTTTTTTCATTACTAAAATTAGGTAAAATAGATCACACTGTTTGTCTGGTAAACTGTTGCACCTTCTTGATAACTAACTGAAGGGCCCTAAAAGAGAGATGTCTGCATAGGAGCTAAATGCCAAAACCCAGGAGATCATGTCAATATAGGAAGTATAACTGAATGAGAAGTTATATCTTGCTAAAGAAGTTTATCTTCCTAAACATAAATGTGGTTTTTTAGAGTGAATTTGATAGCTCTTCAGGATTACAGGAGGTTCATTGATCGGAGGTTGCTTTTCAAGCCCCAAAAGGGGAACTTAGAGCTCTAGGTTACTTGCAAACATCTGTACATAGACATATACTTTAATCTGTCTGCAATCAGAATTAACTCTTATACGTGGGGCCAATTCATCTGCTGAAATACAGACTGCCATTACAAACAGCTGCTGAAATACTTACTGCCATTGGAGACATCACAAAGTGTCCTCTACACCAGTCTGACACACACAGAGCAGGACCTAAATGAGGTCCTTGGCCTTCTAGAACAACAGATGGATATTAAATGAGAATAACAGATCATTATATGTCAAAAAACCCAGTAAAAATCAGAAGGATGACTCTACTATCACATGTTTTTGACTTTTTGGTGTATGATATATGTGAGAAACACAGGTCCTGTTTTCATGAGCTCTAACTAGTACATGCTAACTTTAACTGTAAAGCAAATTGCAGACTGACATATTTTCTAAAACCAAAAAAATTTAATCATGTATTTACCTCCCACTTTTTCAACTACATCTTTCTTTTCTCTTGACTGTGCATTCTGAGTGAAATATATAAATACAAAATGAACTGCATGAAAATGAAATTAAATTCTTGCTGGATATTTGATAGACTAAAAAAAGAGGAAAATTCTGATATTAAATTAAGCCTTGCTGAGTCTTGAGAACAGCTTTCCAAACATTTTAAATTGGAATGCTTTGGTAGGATTATAGGTCAGGGAAAGTCTTCCTGACTGGAGATCAGTAACCAGCTCTAGTATACGACTTCAGCTAAACTAAATAAAATAAGAAGGGATGTCGCAGAGCAATTTGGAATAATCTCAAGGAGTATTACCCTTGTGATAAACCCACATGTTTTAAAAACCCTTACCTTTTACTGAACATTTATCAAAGTTCCTTTTTTGTCAGGGAGCTGACTTTTTTGAGTAAAAGAAAATTAAGTTCTTTGTCCCTTTCTTTCCTTCATCTTGTAGAAGATTTTATTTTTATCTCATAAAGATAAAAAGATTACAAGAAGCCTTCTTGCTTGAAAGCAAATTTTATTGAAATTTAGAAGACAGTTCTTAGGTGTCTCCTTGCCATCCTGAAACATAATCTCAAAGATTTTCTGATGAAGTCTAATATCCTGTTTGACATAGGAAACAAACAATGATTGAAAAATTATTTTTAAAACCTTTACTACTACCATATATCTCAAAGTCAATAAAAGGTACAAAATAGGGTTAGGCATCTAAGTGCTCACTTTATCAGGAAGATCAAAATCTATTTAAAACTCTTTCTAAGGTAGATGGTTCTCCTTGCAGAAAGACTTAAGAGGTTACAGAGAAGAAAAAAGTCTGTGACTCCGTGAATTTGATGAAGAAGAAATCTGTATATCATTCACCACTGATAAATAACCTATCCTCCATGTAATTTTTAGAGAATTCATTTTTCTTCAGAGTGACCATAGACAGTCCCATCCTCCCTTCTGGTTTCCTCATGAAAAGGCTCCAACCTATTCAGTTTTGGGGTTTCTTTTAAGAAGTGTTTCTGTATCACCGGCAGTCAGAATGAAAGTAGATGCTTTTGAAAAAATAATAAAGGTATAAAATATACTCCTCTGCCATTCTGTGTCTTAGTCTGTCTCCCCAAAAAACTATTTTAAACAATATGTAGAAATGGGAAGTTGAACATCTTTGCTGGGTATTTCAAAGGAGGCGCCTCTTCGAAAGTATCTGGAAAAAAAAAAAAATTTAAGTTGGTGGATTAGACCTCTAAAATTATTCAGTCCAACCATTAACCTAGCACTGCTAAGTCCAAATTTAATAGGAAGCAGCTTGATCTGAGCACTTTACCACTTCACCGTGGTCTGCCAGCCTCATTGCTAACCTAAGCAATGAACAGACTTTTTTGCTTTAGAACCCTTAAAGGGATATCTTCTATGGTAGGAGGTTATCAGCAGAATCCTGACAAATTTTAGACTTCTACAGTGAAAAAATTTATTTCTGAACAAGGAGGTCTAGAGTTCCTTTAAAGACAAAAGCATTTGCATTGCAGGGTAAATTTCATCCCAACATTCTCCTAATGACTGATTAAATTAAATTTTAAAAAAAATTGTCCCCTTTGTTCAGGTGAGTGTGTAGCTGCATACTAACATATCTTTCTTGCTGGTATAGTGTGTACACACTACTTTCCCATCCCATGGAAGGCACATGGTTTCATGGTCATTTTTTTGGTTTGTTTTGCTTTGTTTTGAGGGGTTGGGGTATTTTTGTTTGTTTCATTGTTTTGTTTTGATAGAAATTCTTCAATATTTAATCAATTCCGAAGACAGTATTCACATCATGGTGTTCTTCTGATTATGGAATATAGCTCTGGTTAGACTTCTGTCCTAATTATATTATAAGAATAGAAGTCCTTGAGGACCATCCAACAACAGAAGATACCACAGAGTTAAAGTGACTAAATTAATCAATATTTTAATTAAATCCTAATGAGAACGATTGTGTCATTTTTGGATGTAAAACTTCGAGTAACTCTTTAAGTCACTTGAAACAAATAATGCTTTAACATATTAAATGCTTTTTCACTGGAGGGGGCTAATAGTTTAGTGTAGCCCAACATTAAATATTTGTCATTTGGAGAATTTTGCTTATGCTGAGCTAGGCTCTGTGGGAACCTCCTGTAGCTGTGACAATGTTGACTTTTTTCCTAATATTGATTAAAAAGATGATTAAATATATTTTCAGCAAAGGGAAATTAAAAGAGCCTAGACATTACAATTTTCATAAATCAAAACTAATCATGCAATGCATTTCAATTAAAAATACAACAAATTTTCCAAATTTAAAGCTTCACTAGTCAGGATAAGGGTATGTAGGTTCTTAAGGGAATCTTTGTTTTCTTCTTTGTTTTATTATATTTGATTTAATTGAGTATGGGACACCACGCTTCTGAATGTATTTCTAGTGTGATTGCATTTTTTTCCCAAATGCTTATTAAATTGATCAATGGAAATACCAAATAGTTATACGTTAATTTCACTGATTATTTGTTTCAATGGCAAAACATTATTCAGATTGAGCTGGAAGTACAAGGTATTACTGAAATTACTATGGTTTATTTTTTTTAAGATTCCTGACACTTAACTTTTATAGCTGCAATGACTGCATCAGTAATGCACACAGGAATAATTGTTAACTGTCAAGAACACAATGTATTTCTAATCATATTCCATCAATGACATATGTTTTACATTGTTAAATCATTTTGCCTGGAAAACAGGCTCAGAATGGAATATAAAAAGCCCATTCTTTCAGTTTCTTTGCATTATTCATAAATGCAGTACCTTGTCAGCACTTAGAATGTAATCAAAACATAAATGTTGTACGAATATTTTGTGTTCAAACTGAATGTAGGATGTTTCTAAGTTACACAATACATTGTATTGTCTTTTTTATAGTCAGTATAAAATTCTACTAGTTGTGTTGTAAGTTCTGTAAAAGCAAGGCTGTCTACTGTTTTCTTTTTGTTCACTGTTTCAAAAGAATGAGTTGAAATTGAAAAAAATCATAAAAGAAACCTCAAGAAAATCAACGAGCTGTTTTTATCCTTTACCACTGAATCTCATTCACACTCATTATGCTGTTGCATGGTATAACTTGATATAATTTTCAAACTAACTCTTCTGAGCACTGGTTTGAGTGTTTCAGAGATAAATAATGTTATGAATAAATAGAAAACCCCACCATGACAGCCGTTTTAATGTGCAGTAAAGAAAAAGATAATGAAAAGCGACTTCTATGTTCTACCAGCTTGGAGTCTCTCACTATGTACTGAAAGCTGAAAAAGAAGTAAGTCTAGAATCCTGAGAAATTGTGAAGTAGGAAAGATAACCCAAAACTTAATATACTCTAATTCAAAAAGAAAAAAGAAAAGAGAGAAAGGGGAATGCAACAATTTGCAATTGACGATGTAGGAAGTGAAGTGAGAATTATTTTCATTGTCCCCTCTGATGAGCAGACTACAGAAAATTTTGCCTCCTATTATAGTAAGTGTCTTTTGTGTTATCTTCTTAAATTTGAGCAGTAATATGTAAATAGCACCTTGCTTTCAGGATTTTCTTTAATTTTGCTTAGGGACAGTTTAATAGGAAAAAAATATAAATAGAAAACTTAGAAAAACCCCTCAATTTTAGCGGAAGGTATAACAATACTGTTTCTCCGAAGAAAGTTGACCCTATGCATAAATTCAACAGAATGAAAAAATTTTGCTGAATATTTTGCTTCACTGGATTATGAGAATCCATCTTTCTTCAAGGACCCCTATATATATATATATGTATATACATATAAAACTATAACTTAAGACTAACTGTAACTATAACTACAACTATAACTATAACTATAACTATATATATATTTTAAAAGGTCTCCAGCACCTTCTCATTTTTAGGCTGAACAAGTACAATTGTCTGAACCTTTCTTCAAAAGAGGTGATTCAGCCCTTTTTTTTCTTTTCTAAATAGGTTCATGTCTTTCTTTTGTCAGGAACCCCAAAGCTGAATGCAGCACTCCAGGTGGGGTCTTAAGAGAATGGAGTAGAGGGACAGGATCACCTCCTCAACCTTCTGGCCATGCTTCTATCTATGCAACTCAGAATATAATTGCCTTTCTGGGCTTCAAAGCAAGCTTATACATAATTTTTCATCCACCGGTATCCCCAAATTCTTTTTAGCTTTTAATAAATTCACCCCCCAGCTGGCATTGATACTGTGGACTTCCCCAAACCAAATGCTGGACCTTGCACTTACCCTTCTTGAACTTAATGGTGTTCCTATGGTTTCACTCCTCAAGCCTTTCACAGAACCCTCTGGACGGCATTCCATCCCTCCAGTGAAACAACTGCATCACTAAACTTGGCATTATCTGCAAACTTGTGGATGCTCTCAGTGCCACTGTCCATGTTATTGACGAAGATACGACCTAATGTTTATCATAGTATGGACCTTGAAGGACCCCACTCATTACTGGTTTCCACCTGGATGCTGAACAATTGTCTGGAACTCACTGGGCTCAGCCACCCAGCTGGTTCCTTACCCATTTAACAGTCCATTTGTCAAACCTGTGTCTCTCCAGTGGAGCAGCAAGAATATTGTGGGGGGACTGTATCAAAGGTTTTGCAGAAGTCTGGGTAGATGACATCCATAGCTCTTCTTTTGTCCACTGGTACATTAGAAGGACATTAGATTAGCGTCATGATCCGCTAGGGCAAGTGAAGTCATGATGGTTCATTTACCAAACCTAAAAGTGCAAAAGACAAACAGCAGGGGACTATCAGTTTAATCACAACAAATGCAGCTTTATTGAGGGCCAACAGCAAATGCAATAGAGGGATCAGAAAAGAATATAAAGGATAGAAAGAAAAATAGGGGAAGGGAGAATATAACTACCAACGAGATGGAATCCTCCTGGTCCAGCCACATAGATTCACCGTCATCCATGGGAGTTCACCAAAGTCGTCTCAAAAGTTACAGTTTATATAGTCTTAATCCAAAGCGAGTGGCATCTGGCCAAAAGGTGGGGAAGATTCATGGGCCATTGTGTTGAGACCCCTTGGTCTGTGAGGCAGGTGCCGGCATGTAAGGACAAGCCACCATTTGTCAGAACCTGTTCTAAGCAGTGTTCTGTGAAAGCACAGTGAGCACACCTGCAAGCAATCACTTGGCATAACATCCACGTTAGCCAGGCCAGTGCTCCTGTCAGGGGTCTTCAGGGTCCTTGTGACGATTGTGAGGCAAATAAAGGAAATTTGGACAGTCTCTTACAATTAGTCAGGCACAGTTTGTACTTGGTGAAACCATGTTGTCTGTCTCTAATCACCTTTGTGTCTTCCATATGTTGTGACATGTATTCCAGAGGGATCAGCTCCATTATTTTATGGGTCATAGAGGTGAGATTAGTGCTGAAATGCTGAGAACCTCATCTTATATTGCTGAGATGAGTGCAAGAGTAGTTTGTGAAAGTGCTCCAACCACTATAATAACAAAAGCCTGTTTGATATCATGAACAACAATGCATTTTAAAGAAAAGAAGCCAGCTCTGCTTCATCAGATGCTTGTCTTCAGAGAAAGGCTAGACAGACTGTCTCCCAAGAAGTCACAGGTGCCTAACTCCCACCATTTCTATGCTTAGCCAGTGAAGAATGATAGTCATCCAAGATAGTAGCTCCAGCTGATAAAATGTTGTAATTGATTTTCCAACATCTGGTATTAGGAGACTTCAGTCATTGCGCTAAGGCAAAATGCTTGATGTCTGTGTTTAAGTGTGGTGTCTAGATTGTGGATTTCAGTAAAATACAGTCAATATACGTACTTACCTGAGTTACTTTCAGTATTAAACAATGGGCTTCACAGTGTCCTCTACATAACCACTGGAGTATCCTTGTCATTCATAAAAGTCTGGGAAATATGGAAGGGCCACATCTCTCTAAGCTAGCACACAGAAGTCAGGAAAGACATGTCAAGACATCACAGTTATTATTAGAAACATCTGTCTGTATAATTGAATGAAGGGCTATTTATTTTAAAATCTTTAGCCATCCTATAACATGTGATATGTTTTTTTCTCTTTTAAAATTATTTTATTTTTGGTTTTTTATTTTCAGTTTGTTTATTTTCTCTATCTGCCATTACTTGACTTTATATAATACTAGATTTGTTCATGGGCTGAATCTCCACAGAGCTGGCTCCAGTACTCTGGGACTTATTGTGTCTTTGTAATCTTTGTATATGTCAGACTGTGCTTTTGCCATGACTTTATGTACTGTGTGATATACATCCATATATATATTTAAAAATGTATGTGTGCATGTATTGAAACTGGCCAAAATCTGTACTTTTCAGACAAATATCAACAATATTGGGGGGTTTTGTTTTCCTTTTCTTTTGTTGTTGGGATTTTTTGTTGTTTTGTTTTGTTTTGTTCTGTTTTGTTGGGTCTTTTTTAGGAGTTATGAAAACTATTTGAAAAATCCCACCTGGGCTATGAGTATTCAGTCACAAAATATGTGGTAAACCTTCTGTACTACTAATGACTAATTGCTAAAGCTAGCAAAAGAAATTTAAGCCAACACTGCACGGTCAATGTTTTTCTTAAGTGAAACAGATGAGGCCTAGAATTTCCATCTAACAGACTTAACCAGAAAATCTGTAGTAAAATAAAGCCAGGAATTAAAAAAGTGGATCTAGAATGATTAAGCTATATAAAATGAGAAAAGCTGGATCTCAAACACATTTTAAAGACTTTAAAGTATAAATAAAATTCCAATATATTTAATTATATGCAATTAAAATACATTTCAACCCTCAAGGAACATTTGCTTTAAAACACTACTTACAGTGAAATAAAAAATGGTAATGGCTTCTAAATACTCCAGTGGTATCATTTAAAAACAATGCAGTGAATTTATTACATTTGACATGGGATATAAATATAATTAAATAGGAAAATGCTCATTTTGATTTGAAACCTTCCTTCAGAAAAAATCACTAGTGTAAGGCAATTTTATTTTTAGCATATCTGCAGGAAAAGTATAAATATATGTGGCAGCAATGGCATCAGTTTCACTTATATAGTTTCAAAACCCATCAACACATTTAGCATTAGCTAGTCAAAGTAGGCTAATTGCTCCTACTCTATTTGTTGGAAATTCATTAAAGAACAGGAAATGAAGATGAATAATATGTAAGATGCATAAAAACAGATTCATAATAATCCTGACCCTTGTGGTACCCATTTTAAAAAACTTATTGTCAGTCATTAAAAATTTGTCTCCTGTGTAGAACACAGGAATAATTTTTAAATCACAATGAATTATAGGATCATAGAACAGCCTAGGTTTGAAGGGCTCTCAAAAAATCATTTGGTTCAACTTTTGGTGTGAAAGAGATCTTTGATGAGATTACCTAGAATATCATTCACTTGCACCTTGATAAACTCCAATGAGAAACACTCTCCCATGTCTCCAAGAAGGTTCTTCCTCTGATTGATTCTTCTTATTGTAAAAGAAAAAACAAAAAACCAAAACAACAACAACAACAACAACAACAACAACAAAAAAAAAAACAAAACCAAAAACAAACAAAAAAAACCCCAAACAAACAAAACCCCCAAACAAACAAAAAAAGCGCAACTTTTACTCATCTTTTATTCTTTGTCCACTGTCTTTGTGTGACTTGTGAGAAAAGAGTGCTTCCATCCTCTTTGTAATTGCCCTCTAAGTGCTGGAATATGGTGATGAGGTTCTCTTGAGCCTTTTCCAAGGAGCAGAGACTTACCTCCCTCTGTGTTTCATCGTAAGGCAGGTTTTACAGCAATTTGATTATTTTGTGGCCTTCCTCTGAAGTCTCTCTGGTGTATATGTGTCTTTTTGAATTTTGGGGTGAGAACTCGCCATATCTGGTATGTTAAGAGTGGAAGGAAAGAATATAAAAATCCAAATATCCTGGAAATATAGTGATTTTGTTTTAATAAAATTTTAATCTTAACTCTTGATTTACTATTATAAACAGTCAATGCTATTCCTGTCTACTGAACTATTCAACCTTACTTACTATGCAAGAAGTTGTCGGTGTTATAGTGCACCCTGAAGCAGTATCTCTACATCTAGAGAGTGACACAAAATAAAATGAAATGTTACATAGTTCAGCAGAATGTGCCGTAATTCTCTTGTGGTATTTTAAAAACAGTGCAAATAAACGTTCATGCGAGGGAATTGCTAACTAGTCATTGTTTGAACTGTGTACCTGTTCCTTAGAACTATTTGCATTTAATACAATCAAATAAAATTTATTCAGTTAAGTAGTTTGCCACCTTCTATTTAATATTTAATGATAAGGGTAAACAAATGCTTATATTTATCCTTCCCATCTCTACATAGATATGTAGATTGGTAAATTTACAGACATCCACATAAATATCTGAGACTGTTCAGTATCAAATATTACCTTTCTTAAACTTCCAATGTTTGTGCACTTGGGGTCTTTCAGGAAAAAAATAGCTCTAATTAACTTTCAGAGCAAATAAATTAAACTACACTAAATAATTTCCTTAATATTTTTTGTAGTGGATTACTGAGGCCACTTCATAAAGTTAGATAAATTACATTTACTTCTGTATGAGTTTAGTCTTGTTTAAGCAATCCAATTTAAATTCACAGTTCTAGATTGAATATTTTTTTCCCCAAGTCTCTCCATGTAGACACATTTGAAAGTGTATCTAGAGTAAACTGAGGAACCCATTACATATGGATTGAGATAACTGTGCTGGTTTTAATCTGAGGAACATAGGAAGTGCTCAGATATATTTTTCTCTTTCAAAATATGAATAAAATTGGTCTAAATGTATAGTCCATTGCAATTTTGGTTTAATAGAATAATTTACTGAGCTATTTCAGAGATAGTACTATGATGTCAATGAAAATGAGCATTAAATTTATTTTCATTAAAATTTTACCTAAGAAAAGTATTATATATTGTAATTTTGTTTCATATATGAAGTACAACAGTGAAAAAATTTTGAATTTGCTTCCTTAAAAAATGATAGTCAATATTTCTACAGATCTGATACATTTATCCATAGCAATAGTAATGTGAAAATTTCAAGTTCTGCATATCACTAAATCCTACTACAACTTCATCAAAGATTAAAAAGAAGAACCACATGAAATGCTTCTTTATCAAGAAAAAAATCTAGGTTTCCCCAGTTACTTTAGTAAATCCAGTTAGCCAGTGATGTTTGCATGTTTTTCATTCATGTATGTCACTGAAACTCATTATTATTTACAAATGTTGCCTAGACAGAATACTGTTCTAAAAATAGGTAAATGAATTTAACATGGTTCTGGTATGGGGTCTGTGACTGTTTGGGAGAAAATTTTTGTAGATTTCAAGTTTCTTCTGCCTGATTTGATTGTATTTTCTCAATAGTTATTTGTCTATCAAAATCCCCATGATACTAAATGTCTCAAACTTTCTTTAATGTGCTTCTTGGGTGTGATATCTATTTTGTGTAAGATAATTTTCCATTCTGGCCATTTTGTCCCTATACTGAGTGCTTGAACTTTTCTTAATTTCACATTTATTTGGCTACCATTGATTATTATATCTGACCTCTAGCTGCTGGTCAAGAAGGTGAAGCTCTCCAACAGCCTGTGCATCTGATTTACCAAATGTCATTAATGCCTTGGAAGCACAAAACATTTCATATGACAATAGATGAACATATTTGAGCAGCTAAATATATTCCCTGGAAAATCAGATTATCCCAGCAATTTAGGCAGAAATTTTAGAATTACATAAAAAACATATATGCTCATTTATGCTTATATTAGTTCAAAAACTACATATGCCCATTTCTGTTTATTGACTGCAAGAGGACATTTGGGGTCTACCTGAGATTTAGACCACTAACTTCAGGTGCTTAAGATTTCATCTATTAATTCTATTTCCACGTTCAAAATGAATGCTGAAGTAATTTAGCTACTTTGAAATAGTATTCAAAAGAGACATTGAAATGTACTAGGATATTCAGAAAGCCAAAATACTATTTTCAAGGTGACATAGTTATTAACCCCAATTTGTCACACTGCTCACATTGTTTATAAGGCTTTAATTTGTTAGCTTTTGTGTTTTTCAGTATTGTGACAAAAACCTGCAGGAAAAAAATGCCAAACCACAAAAAGCAAACGAACAAACAAACAAAAACAACCACCAAAAAAACAACAAAAAAACCCAAACAAAAACCAACAAAAATGGAAAATTAAGAAGGAAAGGCTCAAAGGCTCCAGGGAATTATGGTATGCTATGGAATAATAATCACAAGATCTTTCTGACCCTTCACAGACTCTTCGTTCTTTAGTTAACACAAAAGTTATTCATGGTGGTATCATATGGTACCTTTTGGGTAGGAGTTATGTTGAGATGTGGGGCACAAAGCAATCAAATTCTTGAAGCTAGTTCTGCTGCCTCTACAGGAGTGTTAGTGCAAAAGTAGAACTTCTCAAATGAAACAAAGAATATCTGACTCAAGGGTGTCACCTTTGGTGGGTGACTCAAGGGTCTGACCCAAGGGTATCCACCCAAGGGTATTAAGGGAGCTGGCTGATATAATTGTGATGCTACTCTCTATAACCTTTGCGAAATCATGGAGAAATCTCAGAAAATCAGTAGAAGACTAACGTTATCTCCATCTACAAGAAGGGCTTAAAGCTGGATCCAGGAAATTATACACCCCATCACTCTTACTTCATTCCTTGGGAAGGCTATGCTAGAAAACCTCCTAGGAGCTATCACAAGGCATATGAAGCACAAGACTGGCTAGAGCCTTCATAGATACACCAAGGGAAAATTGTGCTTAACAAACCAGATTGTCTTCTATGACAGAGTAATCTGATTGGTTGATGTTATGCAAGCAGTGGACATTATCTCTCTGGAACCTTTTCCTGAAGAAATGGATGCATTATGGTCAAGACAGGTGTCTGTGTGGTGGGTGGGGAATTGTCTGCCAGGCTTTACCCAGAGGGTGGTGGTAATTGTTCCTTTTCAAACTGTCAGCCTGTCACAGGTGGGGCCCCCAAGGATCAATATTTGGCCCAATGCTTTTTATTATCTTTGTAAGTGTTCTGGATGACGCGATCAAGTGTCTATGGGGAGGTTCTCTGAAACCATTTTCTTCATCATGCAGAAGACAAATCTATAAGCTTCACTGTGTCATACCATGAAAGGAGAGAGAGAGAGAGAGAGAGAGAGAGAGAGAGAAAGGTAAATGAAAGTAAGATTTTTTTTTATATTGGGCCTACTCTGATAACAGAAATTTGGAACTTAGGTATATGGAGCTTTCTTGTGGACACAATTACAATACTGTATTATTGACACCAAAAGATCACTCTAAATGTTTATCTTCTTTATTTTCCTTATTTTTGTTTCCAGTATAAAAGCTATGAATATGTACTTCAGCAAATGTGATTCAACTTTTACATATCTTCTGCTTCTTGCAGTCATTTATGACCGTGGCCAGACTACATCCTATTTGTTTAACTGATTTTAGCTTTTCTGGCAACAGTGGCATGTCTGGATTCAAGATCATGCAATATTACAACCACTTTTGCTTTCTTGAGATAAGTTTTGGTTTCATTAAGATTCTGCTAGATAAACTAATGTAGCTCTGTCTTCCTTTTATTGATTAAATCCTGTGGCCTTTCTTAAAAGAGAGAGAAACTTTTTGCAAGAATTTGTAGTGATCAGATGAGGGGTGATGGTTTTACACAGAAAGATTTAAATTAGATATAAGCAAGAAAATCTTTATGAGGAGGGCAGTGAAACATTGGAACTGGTTGCCCAGAGAAGTTCTGCATTCCCCATTCTTGGAAGTGTTCAAGGGCAGGTTAGATGGTGCTTTGGGCATCCTGGTCTATTGAAGGATGTCCCCTCCCATGATGATCTTTAAAGGTCCATTCTAACACAAACCATTCTATGATTCTGTAATTCTATATTCTAAATATCTCCTGCCTTAAGCATTTCAGAAATCAATGCCACTCAGACTGTTTCATATAGGTTTTAATTTGTGTGGGTGTTTGTATCTGGAAGTACATATGTTAAAACATAGTGATGAAGTTCTAGCAATATCCTAGCAATGTCCTACTCATTTGGATCAAGATTTTAGTTTACATTTAATGTTTTTGTAGGAACTTGTAAGAACTTCAATAACTGTGCATAGATGAGCAGAACAAGTTGTTCAGTGATATTTTAAACCACAAGAACAAATTCCTCTTCCCTTTGTTAAAGGCAAAGAGAAGGGAATTGTGCTGTTTGTAAGGGAGTGCCTGGACTGCATGGAACTCTGCCCAAGAGCTGAGCCAGCTGAGAGACAGTAAGGATTAGAGGGCACTCTAAACACATCATTGTGGGTGTGTGCTGCAGAGGATCTGACAATGAAGAACAGGTAGATGAGACCTTTTTCAGATGTGAAGAATATCTGCTGGAGGGAAAAACCAACAGGATACTTATGATAACTGCTTGACACAGGTGGTCAAGGAGCTAATGGGGGGAGATATTCTGGACCTCATATTTACTAACAAGAGATGAGAAACAGCCTTGTCTGAAGCTACCATGAGCTTATGTTTATAATCTTGAGACAAGGGAGCAGGATCTCAGTCCTGAATGTCGTAAGACCAGACTTTTCATATATCTGTTTGGAAGAATCCCAAGGAATTTGGAATGGAAAAAAATGGGAGGTAAAAAACAACTGCTTGCTTTTCATGATAAAGGACAATCCATCCTCATGAGAAGCAGTTCAAAGAAAGACAGCAGGATATCTGGATGGATGAACAAATACCAAGCTTAAATGTAAAAAGGCAGCATAAAAAAATAAACTTGGGTACAGGTGACCAAGCAGAAAAATAGACAGCCTCTTAGCAAGAGGAATGCTGTTGAAAGAAAGAGCTCTTCTCTTCTCTTCTCTTCTCTTTCTTCTCTTCTCTTCTCTTCTCTTCTCTTCTCTTCTCTTCTCTTCTCTTCTCTTCTCTTCTCTTCTCTTCTCTTCTCTCTTTTTATAGTCACATTTTTCACCATGTACTGTTATATTTTTCAGTCTTTTCAGAAATGCCTAGTAGTATTTTCTTCAAAATTAAATTAACATAGAAAAAAGGAGAGAGAAATGAGAATAAGAAAATGTGAATATGAGTTTCCAGATTTCATGCTGGAAACACAGAATAAGGTCAACAAAACTGTCAAGGTCTGGTAAGTCACTGAGTTACTAAGAATGACAAATTGCTGACCATACTGCATTTTATTGAGTATGTGACACCCGGTAGGAAGCTGCTCCACCACATGCAAAATGGAACTGATATAATTGTATTGTTCCCTCTTGTGTTGAAAATCCCCTCTATTCATCTTCAGCCAAATTCCACCCACCATGTAACAGTTTCAACAAACTCCTTTTTTTTTTTCCCCTGATTTTGAGGTACTCACAGTTTTAATGTATTTTGCCACTTTTAGAAATCAGTTACTGAGGTCCTTGGGCAAGATTTTGCATTTCCCGTTCAACTGTGTCAAAGTCAGGCTTTCCAAGCAAATTCATTGAACCTGTGGGCAGAAATATGAATGTCTGCACAAAACCAAAAAGGCCAAATGCAATGACAAAGGGTTGCCATTTGGTCCTGCTTTTCAAAATTGGCCAGAGACACATCTTCTGGCATGGCACATTTTGTGGACTTCAGATGGAAGGGTTACAACTCTGAGAACCAAGTTGTGCTCTCAGTGGTCTAAGTGTAAACAGGGAGGTACGTAGCTGGCCTAGATATCATTTTGTACAGATTGGCATGTGCAGAAATACCTTCTTGTTGGGAAGGATGAAAGTTTGACAAGAAAGTCTCGCAGATATGTATGCTTAGCAGAAAGATTTTTGAATGTAGAAGCTGAGGAAGGAATAGAGATGGAAGCAAGTTTTGATATAGAAGAAAAGAATTGCTGAGCCAGTCTTACTGGATAACCAAGGAGGCAAAGGGTATGTTAGTTAGAAGGGGGTTTTTATGACTTAGAACAAAGGATAAACCCACCTCAAACAAGAAGATGTTTTTACCAGGCAGAAAGATAGCACAGGCAAACAAGTCAGCAAATGTTGCAAGTAGAAAAAAGGTCTCAGAATTTTCCACTGCAAGAAAACTGAAGAACAACTTCTAGCTTAAACTGTAATGTACTAACATTTAGTGATTGGAGAATACTAACATGAATATGGTAATTGTATTAGTTATGATAGGCTATAGATAAAAGTTAAGGTATAGATTGGTTCTACTGTATTAAGATGCTCAGCAAAGAAAAGTATATAATGCATTTGTAACCTAAACTAAGGGTCTCCAGGCCTGCCTGCAGCTGCAGCTGACAGCTGTAGGCTCAGGCTCTGTCGCCCACGACCCTGGACTGCTCTAACATCCTGCATGTAATAAACTGGATGTTGGAAGAGCCGCCTGGAGTCCCGCATCTCTCATTTAGGCTCTTACACCTTCTCATACAAATGTCAAGGAAACTATGGAATTTGATGGCATGCCTCAAGTCTTGGGTACCATTTTGAGCTCAGACAGCCTTTCTTTCTTGTCTGTTTGTTATTTAAAGCCTTTTTATTCAGGATACCTGCCCATCACTTTATTTAGTACTGCTGTACTTTAATAAGGAGTGTGTGGGGAATGTGTAAATATAATATTTGCTTATTTTATTTTTCCAAAGCAACAGAATTCCATATGGATGTAAATTATAAATCTATTGGTTTGGTTTTGTTTTTTTTTTATTATTCTGATGAACATTATTTTAAATTTGATACTTTTTTCTTCCTATTAAATACATCTGTTTTGCTTCTAGATCTATAGAAATAAACATTTCATACTTTGCAACAAAAAAGATACCATCTCCGTTTTTACAACAAATTCCCATGACATTAAGCAAATGTATTGATTTCTTCAGAGCTTTATGTAATATTTATTTTGTCCTATTCCAGACTGAACTCTGTTTCTAGACAATTTATGCATTAAAAAAGCTTGTTCAAAAAAAGAAAAAAGTTGAATAATGCAGATCATATTATTAGCAGTTATGCTACAGATAACTGACTAAGTTAGTCTGTCAGTTATTAGTAAACACTCTCTAAAACTACTCATAATAAACATTTGACAAAAATATCTCAGTCGATGCTACTGACATGAGAAGTGATTTATATGAAAATTACTAAAATATATAACTGAGATCAGAGGCTGGGATTTCAGACTCTGAAAGAAGGTTTAACTTCTTTCTCTATTTCTACCTTGTGAGTTTTGTGGATTTAATAAATCTGTTATAGATACACATATAAATACAGGCATAATAAATAATCAGCTTTGAAGTTATATTTTCTTATAATTTGTAATTTAATTGCTGGTTTGGATTTTTAATAGAACCATGCCGCGATTATTAAAGGTATGTAACATCTTCTTTCAAGTTAAAAATCTAAATACAGATTGTATTTTAGAAATGGAATTGCAGACTAATGAGACATTTCATTTATAAAAGAGATGACAGAAATATACCTGTGGCAGTCTGGCTGTAAACCTTTGTTATATTAAGATATTCAGTACTTTGAACAAGAAAATGGTCAGATTTTTTTTTTCCCATGTAGGGATGTAGCTCTCTGTCTTCCTCCTTAAATTTATTTTAATTGAATCATTTTATTAGGTTAGACTATATTTCTTGAGAAAAATTCAGTAATATTAGCAAGCATGTTATAAGTGATATTATATTAGCAATGATATAAATTAAGCAGTTTAGTGATAAATATATTGACACAGTCCTTTAAGCTGTAGATGTAAATTTTATGGATGTTATAAGAGCTAGCCTAGATAAACACTACACAAGTTTTGGGAGTGGAGACAGAAAACATAGACACAAAGAGAGAAAGAATAAGAGGAGGAGATGGGAGACATGAGAGACTGGATGTTGATGTTCCTGAGCCTTCATAAACTGGAGGTATGATCAAAGCTCTGCCTCTGCCACTGGTCATTACTGATGTCTTGGGAACCTGGATATACTTTTAGGACTGGCTGAGGTTGCACAGTACAGAAGCTCTCTTGACTCCTGTCTCTTAAAGGAACCTGAAACTTAACTGAAAATTCAACTTGTGTGGCTAAACTCCTAAACTGTAGGTACTGCAGTGCTGGGCTTGATTGATTTTTGAATCTGATACGTGTCTTAAGTCCAAATTTTGAGATGATTGTCTCCAAAGATAGTATTTATCTGAAAGCAGTTAACCAAACTTCTTTTAGCTCCTCACTCCCAAATATCTAGACCCGTTAGAGTACCCACCCTGCACGACCTTGGACTCAGAGCTGCCACCTGCCACCCTAACATGACCTGGTGTCCAAAAGCTGTCAGTTCTCTGAGAACGTCACAGATTACTTGGTTCCTCCTCTTATTAATGATGAGATGTTTATGAATAAGCATTTGAAGTGAGTCTCCATTCACAAGAAGGTGTGCTATTTCCTCTTGCAGCAACTTAAATATAGGTGAGTGCTGAACAAATATCATAGTGTAATTACTCATTAATCCATAGGTGTCTAATATCGTGGGAGACGTACCGTACTGGCTGTGCCTCCTGAAGGCCTGCCACCACTTCCATACCACACAGGTAGCCTGAAGGCACTGCACCACATCCCACAGCTCTGAGCAGATGCCTCTCATAACATAGGATATCCAAAAGGGCAGCAATGCTGTTTTTTGGCCAGCTGCACTGTCTAATTTTAGGTGGGGATAGCTTTACAGCCCCCATTGACTAGAATCAGTGTAAGAATCCTAGATTCTGAGCTAGTATTTCCTATGAAAATATGAGTGTAGCTATTTAGGGTTAAATATATATAATCTACAGTTGAAATCTACCTTTTGTGATTTTAGCAAAATGCTAGAGAAACAATCCTTAATTAAAAAAAAAATTCACAAAGAACCTCAAAAAACCAACCAACCAAACCTAAACTCCAAACTGGAAAGTTCATTATCTGCAACTGTAGTTTAGTGTTTGTTGTTAAGAAGCATTTTTCTTTCTGAACTGTATCATGTTTCACTTGTTTGCTTTGCTTATCACAAGTAAAACATTAGGAATTGCATATTGCATAAAAATATGTTTGAACAGAACAAAGGCGATAATGAATACTCAGTCTGGGGGAACTGTTGAAGAGAGAGTTTTCTTCACATAAAAATCTTTGTTTGAGTCAAATTCTGGTGCCATCAGCTTTATTAATTTTTAGTTTACAGTATTTTTATTGACTATTACATGACTCCGTAGACCATAGTACAGTGTCTTAAAATAATTGGATAACTTTTGTAAAAAATAATTTCAAAAATATAAATTCAAATTATTTCATGCTAAATTATTAACATATCTTTATTAGATACTTTTGTCTCATTTCCATTTTGTTTTTTAGAAATACTGTTGTTTGGCAGTATTCCTGTCTTTTTTTTGTGTTCTTTTAGCTTTTCCTCTTTTCCTTCTCCTTCTCCTTATTAATTTTCCATTTTAATTTTAATTTACACTTTGATTTTTATTATTCCTTCCCTATCCACATTCTCCTTCCTTCTCTTCCTAGTTTCATCCCTCACACTGTCCTTATGCCTTTCTTTCCGGTGTCTTTGCTAGATACACAACCTTTTTTGTTCTTGGTCGATAGTTACTCCACACAAACATTAAAGTGTTATTTATTAGCTATGTTAGGTGCTAAATATCTGAAATATTATTTCTGAAACATTATTTCAGAAATTCTTAAATTTTTCTACTGTTATTTATAGTGGGCCGTTTACCAATCCAGTCTTGTGGACTGGATGCAGTATTTGCACATATAAATTTTTAGGGATGCCACTTAATTGAGTGTAAGGTGTCACTATGGCATGGTATTGTTTTAACCCTGTGGAAATTTAAGCCATTTGAGAGCTTCTGAAATTAATTTATTGGATTTTTTTTTTTTTTTTGCAATCTAAAATCAGATTTTTTTTTAATAAAATTTCCATTGTTTCCACAAGGCACATAAGCTTGGTAAACTCATCTCTTTGTGTGTGAACTGAATATAACACTTAATGTCTTTCCAAGCATGAACTAATATGAAGATTTAATATTATGTAGTACTTAATCACAGATACCTTGGGCAAGTCAGAATCTAGTTCAGCTTAAAACGGCTCCTGATTTTCACAGAACCATCCCACCATGGCCTCAGCAAGGGTCAGAATAGTAGTTATCTTTTTACACTCTGTGTGTTTGTCAGTGATGATGCAGAAACATCTTTTTGGTTGTCAGCACTGACAAACAGGACAAACTTACCTGGGCTTACCACATCCATCTACTTCAATTCTCTGGAAAAGGAGTGTTTGAGACATGCCTTTCTGACTTTAGTAGTGAGGCCTGAAATGGAGATTATCTGCTTTGTATTAGTGAGGATAAATATTGACAAACTAAGATTTGCTTCAGAGATTTATTAGGAGCACTTGAAATCTTATAAAGTTTATATATATGCATATATATTTATAACTTTGTACATAAATTTTTTATGCATAAAAATTTTTTATATATAGCTTTACACTTATATATATCTCTGGTAGTTCCATATGTGTATGTACATACCTCTTGGTATAACTTTACTGCCTCTTGCTTGGGTTTGCCCCAGATACAGAAAGCAAATAGGACTTGACATGCATGTGAGGCATAGCGAATTTGAAGATACTCTAAGGATGCAGATTTTTAGAGTATTTAAGTTATTTTTTTAAACTGCAAGCCCTCCTTGCTCATAACTATAATGACATTGGTGCTCTGCTATCTTATTGGTCGTGTGAAGCTTAGAGTGTTGGTATAATCCCTGATTTCAGAATTTGTCTACTCTGTGTCTGCTGGCTCTAAGGTAGCTGAATGATGCTGAGTTGTATTTCTGATTTTAGTTTTACTCTGGAATTGAATTTACTGTTCATCCTGAGTTTTATTACTGTTTTGCAAACCACATTCATTTCCAGTAAAGTTGTGCAAGGCAAGGTACGCATATGTGGTGGATAGCTGGGGATGAGTAAAGAAATGGAGGAAATTATTTTTGTGATGGTTTCTGAATATCAGGATGCTTCTGCTAATACAGCTGTATTTCAGTTTCTGCTGAAGATCACTAGAAAAGAATTTACTTGAAACAGTTTTGTCCAATGCATTCCACATTACTATAATGTAAACTTGAGTGTCTTTTTTTAATTGTAGGTGTCGTGGTTTGGCCCGGAAATGTGTTTCTGGAAAGGTCTAAGTCAGGCCAATCAGTGGCCAAATTCAAAATTGGCATGTGATGTGGCCACTGAGGATCTGGATACGCCTCTGAGAACACACGGGGGTTAAAAGCAGGAGATTCCCAGAGAACTTCTTCTTTGGGAATCCGGCGTTGGTGAGTAAGGTCTGGCCTCTCCCCTGCGCAGCTGCGTCTGGGTGGGGGAGGGGGAGGCCATGACAGGGAGGAGGCCGGGAGCCCCAAAAGGTGCAGAGGTGGAGGAGAACATGCAGGGGTTGATGAGACTTGAGATGTCTGGGCAGCCCCCCCTGGAGAGAGAGACAGAAACTGTGCTGGCAACTCAGCCAGCCAGAAGCAGGGGATGCGGCAGATGTGGGAGTCCTGGACAGGCAGAAGTGAAAATTTTAACCCCTTTGTAGACTAATAGAAACCTTACAAATACTGAATCCTCCTGAATCAGGATGAGGTGAGAGAGAGATGAGAGATGAAATGGGCAAGCGTGAGGAAAGCTGGAAGAGGAGAGAAGAATCCTGGGTGGAAGAGATGATGGAGTGGCCTTGGGCTGGACTCCTTCTTGTATGGCCATGGACAGACCCATGTTTTTTCCCTGTGACCCAGAGGCTGTATTTAGGGGGAAGCAACACCTGGGAGTGAAGAGTGAAGCAGCGGCGTGAACAGAAACGGCTGAAGGGGGTGTGAGATGCCCTCTGTCTCCACGGAGAGGAAGATCTCTGCTCATGAGGACCCTCGGCCCCAGGGGGTGAAATGTTGGGGGGACTGGTGTCCCAAAGTTGAGAGGCTGCTGCTTCTGGAAGTGGGTGGAGCATCTTTAAATGGGGAGTCCTAAAAGCAGTCCTGGCCCATGTCCAGTGGTGAGAGCACGGGACATGTGGGGGGGAGAAGTCACGAGGGCCGATGTTCTCTAGGTGGGGCCATGGGTGACACGGAAGCACAGGAGGTTTTAATTGTGCTTCCAGGGGGAAGCCTAGGAGGCAAGGGGGGACTCCTCTCTCCCTGATGGATTTGAGGGTTGATAATTTGAGGGGTGGTGAATCTGTGGAGAAAAGGGAGGGGGAGGAGGAAGGTATCTGGAAGGTTTTCATTCTTAGCTTGGTATGTGTTCCTTTCTAGATCTGTAATTAATAAAGTGTTGTGTTTTTCCCTCCATCCCCGAATGGGAGCCTGCTTTGTTCTGTTCCCGGGTCACATCTCACAGCAACCATTTTGGAAATATACCCTTCATGGGGGCCCTGGCATTGTGCCAGGGTCAAACCATGACAGTAGGCTTAACTGAATTTCTAGCAATTGAAAAGAGAGTACTTACTACAAAACTGTTCATCTATGAGTATTTATAAAGCCTAAATCCTTGATAATATTTTCCAGCTCAAAATATTTTGCCATGTGTTTAGGTGCCTTGTGTTTTAGTGCTTAGGTATGAGAGTAGGCATGGCACAATACTGCTTGTTTACTGCTTTATCTGTTAAGTGATATGCTAGACTGAGTCTTTCTCTCTGACTAACATTATCCCAATGCTCAATTAAAAATAAAGTGCAATTCTTGTCACCTTTGAAAGTAACAATTGCTCTGTTGTTCCTCTCATGGGCAGGTTTCCCCAAATAACTCTGCCTTCTAAACTCCAAAATTCAAAATTTTGTTTTTTTCCTCATGAATATCTAAGTCTTTATCACCTTTATCTTGTAAAAGGAGAGTAAAAATTTTCTTATATTTGTGAGGTTTACAACTTGAAATCAAATATAGTAATTTGAGTCAGTGAGGATTTTTGCCAACTGGTTTTCTCCCTCAAAATTTTACTTCTGGCCAAAGACAGAAATCATCATGTTGGCAATTCAGGCTCCTAACAGAACACCTGTGAAGAAAGGAAATAAGGAAAAGGAATTATTAAATTAATAATTTAAACCTTAAATTATCCATTAAATAATTAATTATTAAATCCTTACATTCTGGCGGATTTTTGAACAAAAAGAGTGCTCAGCACTGAAGTTTTGTGTTATTCTATTGTCCTTGCTTAAGTTCTTCACTTTATTTTTCAGGAAACATCTCTTTCAAACTATCTCTAAAAAAAATGTGAAGCAGTTTGTTTCAGTGAAACGACACCTCACTGCAATTATAATTAAGTCTATTTTAGTCTGTTTTCACACTTAGTCTCAAAGTGTTTCTATTCAAGAAAGATTTATTTCTTACTGGAACAGATTTCAGTTCTCACTGGAAAGTTATTTTTAGAAAAGTCATTTTGAATCAATGAAAACCAGTAAATATTAGAAAAGGAGAAATTAATCTGAACTGCTAAGTTCAGTCAAGCCAAGCAAGCCTTTTTATCAAACAGATATAGGAACTAGATTAGCTCATAATCTAAGGCTTTGATTTTTTTTATGAAGCTCTAACTACACAAACTTTTAAAACACATTCCTATAAATCATGTGAAAATCCAAACAGGTAAATGCTTTGGCCAGTTATTTTCACTGTGTTGTTTTTAATAGATACACCATTGGCCCAACATCTCTACTTCAGACCCTTTGACATTATAAAATATATAAGAGGTCATTTCCTACAGCCCTGGACAGCATTTTATCATCTCAAATCAACCACCGAACAAGTGTGTATTTCAAGGCAATTCCTTGCCTTTCAGAGGTCAGTGTGGTTCAGCAGCATTAGACTTCTGTTTCTGAAGTGCTTTGAAATACTTCAGGAAATAAGTAGAAAAAAAATCACTGCTAGGTGTTGTGGTTTGTGTTGGGATTTTTTTTTAATGTTTTGGTTTGGCTTGTTTTTTTCTTCTGAACTGAAATCATTAGAAAAGAAAAAGAGTCTTTGCTGTCTTTGTGAAAGATCCATCTGTTGTCTTACAAACACAATATGAACGACAGTCCAGTCACATATACAGTTAGAGAAAACACAGACATATATACACACCAAAATACATATAAATTGGATTAGGAAGACTGATAACATTTTGCTGAAGAAGAACTGATGTTGGATTTACATTTTCTCGTGAAACTGCTATTGCAGATGTTTGGAGAAAACTTTATATGAAATATTTCTGAGTGTCACATTGAATTTGACACAGGTTCATCCAATTTTAATTGATTCACAATGAAAACTGTAGTCTCTTGAAAAGAACACAGCTGCACATTTTCAGCAATCAAACTTATGTTATTGTCTATAAACTTCAGTTAATTAAGTGTGCATAAGAGCAGAGATTTCCATTTTAAGATCATATGTGCTTTGGGAAATAGAAATAAAAAAAAAAAGAAAATAAATCCTGAGTCCCTATAAGTATTTTTCTTACATTAACTGAATTTATATAAAATTGAAATAGTTGAAACTTAACTAGAGTGTATTCAACGTTCTAATAAGATTTAAACACATAATCTTAGCTTTTATCATGTTAAACACGTAAAAATTTTACTTCAGACTTTCATTTGTTTTGTCCAAACAGATGAAAATAATGAACTTATGTGGAAACAATATCTAGTGATATATCTGTGTGAGACAACTTTTTCTGTTACCCATTGCCGAGTATAACAACTCTTAATATAGAAAATAAACAACATATTACTTATTTCCTGTGTTTTGTCTTGCTAAATCATAAACAGTTCTATCTTAGAATGTATAAAATATGACACTAAGATTTTTCTTTCATCAGTTCTAAAGATCAATTAATAGAACATGTAATTTTCTCTAAAATAATTTAAATTCTATATCTGCTCCTGTTTCATTCATTGCTCCTCTCAGGAAGTTGAGGAAATTAGGCTGGAATGTCCCATTTTAAAATAATGACTTAAACAGGTCTGGCTTGCACTATCTATCTCTGTTCTTTGCTTCCTTTTATAATAAAATATTCTTGTCCTATGCTTATTAATTTTATATGTGGGCATAATTGAGATAGGTGTATGAAACTTGTCACGTGCATTAACTTTCCTGTATTTTTGAGTCATGATGCAGCTGAAGTCATCATCAAGAAATATCGCTTCTTTTTCTTAGCCTCTGGCAGATTTAATAAATATCCTCCTTACCTGAACCAAGATGACCTTTTTTCCATTGTGTAGGGAATTAACTACCAGCGATCATCCCAGGAGTCTAGTTCATTAAAAAGCACAAGTATCATGAGTTGCCTGATTAAGTTATTGCTCTAAAACCAGAGTGGATGTAGCATTAAAAATCATACTATTGTTTTAGGTAAAAAATACTTCTTACCAGATGTCTATTGACCAGAATGTAGGTTAAAAAATGCAGAGATAAATTCACTGCACAATTCAAAAATTTAAATTCCAAATCATGATTTGAGGGCTTTTTGGTTTCAGAGAAATACATTAAGAAAGCATATAGAACTCATCAACCAAAGCATTAGTTTTTGCTTAGTTTCTGGGAAATTATTCATTATGCTGATTTAAAATCTAATATCTTAATATCTAAGAGAATATGCATCATGGTTTTTTTCAGTCTGACTGCTGGCCACAAACAAAGGCTGCAGCAAGTTTCTATAAAATTAGAACTTTTTGAGATTTTTTTATAGTTTTCAGCATTCATAAAAACGTTTCTGTTAAGCCCTCCAACAACATGCTGTATCTTGGCAAGAAACCAGCAAGTTGTGATAGCTGCCTGATATTAATTAATAATTTAGCCTTTACAATTGTCCTGGCTTTTATCCTAGAAGTGCTTTTTTTTTTTGTGAGCCTTGGCAGTTTGTTGCCAGATGCACGGCAGGCAATTAGAAGATGTCATCTTCATGTGGCTTTGCTGCCCATTCACCTATTTAATAAAGTATTTTTATTGCTTGCATTTGGCTTGTGTTGGAACAGGTACAAAAATATTTGCTTCTTAAGTAAGATATAAATGCTTTACATTGGTTTTCTTGCCATAGGAAATATATATATTGGAGTAACTGCTTATTTAATGGGAATACTAAACATGAAGGAAGAGACTGAATCTTTATTTGATTTCTGTAACATGTTAATATTTAAAGTCAAAAGATGTTGTTTGTGACAGCCTTGTCATTTATCTATCCTTTAGAATAAAAAAAAAATTAAAAATTGTTTTGTTAAAATGGCTTCAATTGTTTCAGGTTTTAGTTAGCAGTGGTTTTCTGGATGTTTTTCTGCTCTCTCTTATTTCTTTTGTGTCTAATATCTGAAAGATGAGAGAACGAGTGAATAAGTTGAGATATAGTTTTCATATATGAAGAGATCAAAAAATATTTACAGATTCCTAAATATTCCAAACATTCCAAGTGTTCAGACTAATTTTAAACATGTTTTGAAAATTCTTATTTAAAATTAATTTAGTATACTTATTTGAGATTGTATGTTCTTTTCCCCACAGAGGATATTTCCCTGCCATTATTGGGAAGGCATTTGGGGCACAAGTTTATTGATATGAGTTAGGGTATATTGTAAAGAGAAAAAGTAGTTTTCTGTTCTTGATACAAAACTTAATGATTCCTAGGTGTGTAATATGCATTACAATGAACAGTATTTTGAACTGATAATCTAAAAAAAGTCTCAATCCATATCATATATGTATACTATTTATACATAAATGTAAAATTAGCAATTGTTTAACACTTGATAAACTACCTGTAAAGTCAGTTTTAACATAACATATAGCCCCAAATACTAGTCAAAATACAGTTTTAAAATTTTAAAAAACAGCAAAAAACCCCTCTTTAAACTCCCGCGATCTTATCTAATGTATGCAAACACAAATGCAATCAAGATGTACTGAAGGAGGACTATGGAAATTAACAGTGAACATTTTCCTTAAAATATTTGGCCAAATAACAGATAGAGAAATTCTAAACCTTATATTTTCATGATCTGCAGAGGTCATTTTATGAAGGAAAACTGAAACATTCGTTGAAAAACCAGCTAAGGTAGTAAAATCATCCCCACAGATTTTCTTCTATATTCTTTCTATAAGAATGCTTTACAATTTCCTAATTGCAGAGTCTCATGAAAATTACTCTAGCTTTAATTTTTACAGAGCATATATGCAGTTTAATGTATACCACTGACCTCACAGTGAAAATTGACTAAGTAGAGAACAGTAACTTGGAAATGCTAAAGAAATTTTTAGTGGCAATTAAGCTTCAGGATGAGCATAAAGCACACAAAGACAAAAAATACATTTTTTATTTATATATTCAAGTCAGGAGAAGTGATGACAAATACTATTTATAGTATTTCTCTTTGGATCAACAGTGGTAGGTAGATGAAACTATACATGAAAACATGAGGATAAGAACTTTCATCTGGAGAAACCATTGGTTGGCATATACTCCCTTCTGACTAAATCAAGTGAAGGAACCTTCCACACCTACTTATAGAGGAGTTCTTGGGCCATTGTTTCTCACCCGTTACTGAGAGACCAAATGAGGGAACTTGACATGAAAACTTGCTTCATATTTAGGAATTTCTACAGTTTTGCCTGGACAGCATATAGTAAGTACTAGATTTGACCTAATTTTAAACCAATAATATTTATTGTTTTCAAGTGTAATGGTTAACAGGATTCAGTACACATTGGATAAATATGTTTCTTCTCTTAGTTTTTGAAGATCACAAATCTCTGAATTTTTTTCAAAATTTTATGTCAGAAAAAAAATTAAAGTCCTTTCATGTTTCATTTATTAAGGAAATTGAATGGAAATATATTGAATTAGCTGCCAATATTTTGAATATTTTCATTACAATACATTTTCATGACTGATAAGTTTGTCAGTGTCACATCATGGCTCTGCTTAGTCCTTTTCTTTCTTCCATGATGAATGACAACTTCTCCTGACAGACAGTGCATGCAAAAATAAAAAGCCAGATATTTAGATGATTTTTTTTTTTTGGCAGGATATAAAAAAATCCTGAAAACAAAAAATACCAAACCCATCTGCATTATTTTTTGTTTTGAAGACTTACAGTCCATTCAAGCACACACAAAGGTGAAACCATCTTCCAGCTATTGTGATTAAAAAACTAGATATCTAGCATAATGTGATTATAAAATTGTAAGCACAAAACTAAAAGAAAAGAAAATAAAATGCATTATAATTAGGAAATAAAAAAACAGTGACAACTATTCTGAATTAGATGCAGTCATTGGATTTTTCTCATGTTGTCTAAAAAACCATTGTTATAATGAAAAACATGCAAAATAGAAACAGAAGCAACAGGGTAAAAAACCAAAAATAATCCAGCTGTAAGCCAGTAGGTATGATGTAAAAACCATACATTGCAGCAATAACAGTAATGGCAGGTTTGCTTGAGGCCTCTCTCCTACCTATAAGCAGTAGTTTTTGCACACAATTGGCAGATAAAACATAAAACCTGAGTTTACTAACTAATTTTTAAGAATGATCCTTGAATTATGAGTCCAGCAGAGAAATTAAGTAATAATTGGGAAGAAATAATTCTGTAACGCTTCAGTTCCCTTATTCAAAATCAAGGAATGGAAAAAGAAAAAAAATATGAACAGAGGGAAATCTGATTGTTACTGCAGAATAATCTTTGCATGGATTAATTTAATTCCTGTGTTGAAGATGCAGCTAATAAAATGTTGTTTGGTGGCTCAATAGAGACGTTTTTCTTCTTTGTGGTTATTTGGTCTATGTACGTAGGCAAAAACTACAGTGGCAGAGCAAAACCAGTTCTTATGCCTTTCTTTATCTCATAAAATGTCTTCAGAGAAGCAGTGGAAAAGATACTAGTAGCCTTTGGAAGTTACTAGTAGTGGTATATGGAATAACTTATTCTATAAAAATTATCTTATAGTTCTGCTTTTTTCCCCATCATAGCCAGATAACTAGAATAATTGGAAACAACTGAAGTGTATAATCCCTTTTTTCCCAACATATTGGTCATTGCGCTGCTCAAATATAATTTGGTGTCTTTTTCTAAGAATACAGAAATATATAAGTGAAAATACACTTTATCTTGGATATCCTATGGCATCTGTTTATTTTCTACCACTTAATCATCACAGGGCTAAATTTCCATTTTGGAAGTTCTTGGTCATCCATTCAAAATCTTCAAAACCACAATAATCAGAGGTACTAATTGAATTTTTTAAAATTTATTTCAGCAATATAGAAAGAGCTATCAACCTCCTGTTTGCAGTAATTTGCACTGAGAGTTATATGCCTGTAACTTTATCTACAATTATCAGGGTGCATGGTAGAGTTTTGGGTGATAAAATCACTTTGATGCTGTCTAAAGCAGGAGGTTGAAGATATTGGCTGATATTGCTTAAAAGGCCTCAAGTTTAAAAAAAAAAAATTGGACCATCATAACTTTGTAAGTCCACTTTATGCAGAAGATAACCAAATATAGACATATTTGACATGAAAAAAATTCTGTCACACCATTTAAATTGTCATATTACCAGGTAGTGTTTCTGTTGTGTTGGAGAAAGAAGGTCTTATAAAATTGAAATTGATTCATCCAAACCAATGAAGAAAGCCCAAAATAAATCTGTAAAGGAAAACTCTTCAATGAACTGATATGTTGTCTTTGTGGGAGAATAATACTTGTAAAATTATATATTTATAAACATATGAAAGCTTATAATAAAAATGAAATTTGGAGATCAAGTTTAGCAAGGACAGGAACATAAGTAATCATCTCCTTCGAAAGGATGAGGGTTTTTCAATCTTTCAATCTCTAAATGTAAGAAAAAAAAAAAATTATAGTAAGATTAGCAAAAGCAGAGCCTATATGACAAAAAAGGTTATTCACTTCTATCACATTGACTAGGGGTGAGCTGGATCACTAACACTGGAATAGCACTCTGAAAAGAAAAAAAAAAGAGAGACGTTCAATTTGCTGTTGTGAAGGAAATCCGGGAGTTGTTTAATAAGTCATCAATTGTGTAGAGACTATTATATAATAGTAAGGCCACAGGGGAAAGCTTACTAATTAGCTACCAGTTTTTAAGTGAAAGTTTTGGTGGTGTTTTGTCGGTTTTTTTGTTTTGTTTTGTTTTGTTTTTTTGGGGTTTTTTTGTTTGTTTGTTTGGTTGGTTTTTTTGTTTTGTTGTTTTTTTGCGTTTTTTTGGGGGGTTTTTTTGGTTGTTTTTTTTTTTTTATTGACAGGAACAGGCAAGAGCTGGTAGTGTTTTATTTGATGAAGTAAAGATGCTCAATATCCTCTGCCAGGAAGCCTGTTTTATTCTTGATTGTGGCAATGAGCTATATTACTGAGGAAATGCTCTGTCCTGATACATTTGTAGATAGATGACTTTAGATAATAGCAGCCTATGTGAGTGAAAGGTTAACAGAACTGTACTTTCTGTGTAACAGGTAGTGAAATTCTCATTCACTTAGTAAACAGCTCAGAAAGTTGTCACTCTAATGAGAAAAATACTCATCTGGCCTCTTAGGAGTAGGAGAAATTTCAAGGAGTTACGTGGACTAATTTTCAGGAAAATACTTACTCCCCTGGCTGATGAAAAGTTAAGATGAAAAAGGAAGAAACCTGAAAAAATATCAGGAATGTAATTTGTATTCATTATGCTTAAGACTTTCAAAATTTAAAATTGTAGTGTAGACAGCTCAATGAGTCAGTATAGGTGAGATTCAGGACAAAAATAAAACAAGTTACACAACAGGTAGGCACTTTTCAGCATTTCATATGCTTGAGAGTACTAGAGACATCCCAGTGGAAAAACCAGTGTGATACACAACCAGAAAACAGATGCAATTTGTGAGGACAAACATCTCAGGTGGTATTAGACACTGATGTGTGGGCAGATGTGCTACAGCCACAGGTACCTGAATTCCTTTTACAGTGAGTGGTTGCTGAAGGCTTGGTAGAGTTGCCTGAGATATTCTAGATTTGTGTTTGACCTTCAGGGGCTGCTTTAGAATACCATAGACCTATGGATAGGTATTTTAACAAAAAAAAAAGTATCTCATTATGATTTCTGGTAAAAAGTATTTAAATATCTTCATACCCATACAATTAAGTCAAGAGTTTTACATTGAGCGTAGGGTCTTCTAGAGCAGTGATTGAAGGTCACCCACTGTAAAAGAAGTTCATAATCAATGTGGTTATGTGATGTGAACATTATGTAGCCATCATGCCTGGTTTTTATGATATATATATATATATATACAAATGTGTATGTATAAGCATGAGAGTTATAAACGATTACATGAAAGAGCAAGAAATTACCTCTTCAAGCAATTAATATATCCTTAGGAGAATAAAACCAAATATACAGTAGCTCTCCAAGATTCATAAAATTTAGTCTTTTCTAGATGAAACTGTTCCTTAGACATTGACTTTAGAAATAAAAAATTACATCAATACTGTAATCAGAAAATTAAAGCCTGAAGCATGATGATGAAATTTAATTGATGCTTCTTATTTCTTTTTATTCTCTGTTAATAATGCCTTCTATTTTCTACTGACTAAGTTATTAGTACTATATTAATAGAGTTCATTGAAAAATTCTAACAAGTCTTTAAAACATTTTATGATTAAGTTAGTAAAGAATTACAGTTAACTAAAATGACATTGGTTAACTCTTTGGTAATTTATTAATGTTTGAGGAAGATATATCTAGGATATTTTATAACATTTTACAACTAAGTCTCTGTTTTCTGGAAGTGCTGACAAATGTAAGAGATTAACAAGGAATATAGAAAATTATTTTATTTATGTGACTATTTAGATGATCTTAGACAGTATTTTAACTTTTATAGAAGGCTGAGTAGACTTCACCTTTTTTCCTTTTTGGGATCAGGCTGGATGCATATTGGATGACAAAGATTTTCCCCATCCATTGTGTTTCCAAGTTTAAAAAGTAATCTAAAGTGCACTGAGCTGCATTTATTCTCTGGGGACATACCTGCCTGCATCTGATTAAAATATACTGAGTGTATTCATAAAGAAATGGCAAGACTCCATCAGCTTAAACTGATATGGTGATGGTATTAATGGCCATTTTAGGACACTGATTAAACTTTCATTT
Organism: Passer domesticus; assembly: GCF_036417665.1. Lineage (NCBI taxonomy): Eukaryota > Metazoa > Chordata > Aves > Passeriformes > Passeridae > Passer > Passer domesticus. Next base: position 53,978,503 of record NC_087475.1, on the reverse strand, counting down.
TTACAGTACTTTCCCCTTTCCCCAGTCCCAATACATGCATCTCTGTCCCTTCCTAAGGACATTGAAAAAGATGCTGAGTTACTTGTTCCAGCTCTATAGTTCTCCCTACATTTTTCATAAACACAAATATATACAATTAAATTAAAACCTGTCCAGATCTAGTAGTTTGTTTGGTATAAGAAACCCTACTAAAGATAATTAACCCAAAATTTTAAAGATAGAAAGAAATACAAAATATCATAAGGAAAATGCTGTTATAAGGGAATGAACAAAGAATTAACAATACATAAATTGTAACATATTAATTTACAGTTGTTTGCTTCAATTGTTATTTTAATGTATTCAAAACACTTTGGAAATATGGTCTTCTGAGGGAATGGTAAGACTTAATGAATGGAATTACTCTCAAAGGGAGCTGGTGTTCAGGTCTGACATTTTCCTAGAGAGCCAAGATTAACTTCTGACAAAAAAGAAATGGAAATATACATGGATTAAAGTATAGGGCAACATAGACAAAAAATTGTAGCTAGACTTAGGTGAGACCATCTAAAACTTCAAATGAGACCCGTGTTTATTTATGGTCTAGTTCATATGTACTGAAAACATTAGGAAGATTCACATCTGTCTAGAAAGAGAAAGAAATTAAAATTGATTGCTGCCTGCAAAGTTAGTTAGAGGAGAATGTTACAATATCTGTGTTATTCAACATTTCTAATACGGAGGAGGAGAAGGTGTATAGCAAGGAGGTGTCTGCTTTCTCTGTGTGCATTTAGAGACAGTGATGAATGAACACTGTACTCTGTGTTTCTGTTCAAATGGAAGAATCATCTTAGATCATTGTTTATTCTGTGGACACACCTGGAGAATAGGTCAAAGCAGTCATCCACTGGTTCTCCTACTAGAAGAACAGAGTGTCATTTCTACTTCCATAAATAGCTTTGATCTGTGGCTCAAACCTCTTGTGAAATGAATCAAAGCTTTGTATTTTAAATGTCACTAAAAAAATGTCAGCCCCCCAACCCAATTTTCTTTCTTTCCAGTCCAGCACATTGTATAAATTCAAACAAGATCTATTCAAAGATACCCAGTCTCAAAAAGGGCTCTCATCTTTCCAGTTGTCCAGCTAATACACTGAGTCTGGACATCATCCTTAAATTTGCTGCTCAAGATAGCAGCACAGCCCCAGCTGTACATGGGGCATGGTAAAATCCCCTTGTACAGAATTTCTATGTAAATAAAGGTTTTTCATCTGGGGCTTTAATATTTCATTTTCACACGATCAGTGTCGGAAACAAAAATAAAAAACACATTCAGAGATTCTGTAAATTTTATTCATCTGCTTATTATCTGTACAGCCTGTCCAATCAATTAGGATTTACCAGATACAGACACTTCTGGGAAAAATTATATTCATTCTATAATGAGGAAAATCTTCTGAGAGGTTTTATTTCTTTATCACTTGTGGGAGAAGAGAAATGGTGAGGGAAATGAGCTGCTGCAGATAACATAAAAGATATAAGACGCTATGCAGAGGTAGTACCTAGTTCTGGTTGGTAGTCCTGCTTGGTAAGGTACCTACTTTTGGGTTGATACCCCCAATTTATTTCTTTATAGCTCAGTAGGATGCACAACCAGCTGACATCTCCAGCACAATGACCTTAGCATTCAGTGCAAGATGCTTACAAAAATGTTGAATTTAGGCCTCTGTGAACTGGTAGTCCTCTCCAAATGGGACCTGTGATAGTTCTGGCTCTGCTTTTCTATCATTTTATCTTTTCTTCCTGTAGATTTGTCAGATATAGGTGTTTTCTTCCATATCTTTTGTTAGTTTTTCCTTCCTAATCTATCAAAAATATTTACATCAGTTTTCCATAAAAATATAAAAAGAAGTAACAGCAGTGAAAATTAGCTTGGATATTCCCTACTGAATGAACTGTGAGCATTGACACTGCTCCAAACATCAACAGTGAGTGCATTAAAGTATTTTGAACAACAAAGCAAACAATAAGAGAAACGTACTTTTCAAATGCTTCCCATGAGCCACTAAAGGAGGATAGAAGCAACTCAGCAAGAGTTGCTTCTTAGTCATGATATTCTAACCCTTCTAACCCTTCAGGATTTATAAATTACCTCTTTCTCTCTGGTAGATATATTTCCCAACATCTAACTAGAAACCCACAGCTGGGTCCCAGGAAGAGTCATCATGTACACCAATGACCCATCCCAGAGTGGCATTATGACTTGTCTTAAATGCCATTAAGAGTAAGGTCAGTTCTCACAATCCAAGACCAAACATACTGCCCTGCTTATGTGAAGTACTTCTTATTCTGTACAATATTCCTCCACAGAAAGGAAATACATGGCTGAAAAAACTAGCTTTGCTTTATAATGAAATCACAAATCATAAAATGTTGTAAACCTGGTTGTCACAGTAAACTTTTTTTTCAAATCAACCAAATTGTGTAGATCAATAGGTCTTAGGATAAACCTAAAAAAAATTGTCCAATTAGGAAACTGTAGATAAAAAACAGTCATTCTTCCAGGATATGAGAATCTTGGACTCTGGAAAGAGTGTTTTAATATCATACTGTGTTTTTCCCGTGTCTTCCTGCACACTTCGATTCACATGTTATTATTTCACCAGTTTCATTGTTTCTTACCAGTAATTTCTTATTAATTTTCTGTACTATAGGTATTAAAAGTCTTTTCAAAAGTGAAAAGATTTTTGCAAGCTGAAATCACTTACCTCTCGTGTTTGACTTTTATCTACATATTTGTTCCATATTTGTGGTTCAAAGGCTAGGGAATACCTCATCAAATTTCTATAAGCATTTTGAATTTTATTTCTGCATTAAATATACTAATTTATATTACTTTCATTTTTACTGACTGATCAGTTTTCTGTCATATGTTTTAGCAGTGTTTTCTTCTGCTGCCTTATTTATATTAGCTCCTTTATCAATGTTTTTACATATAGCTTAGTTTTCCTGTCCCTTTTTATTTGTATAATTGAAGAACTTTCACTACTTGTTTTAATTTTCTTTCCCAGTTTCAACTCAACTAGGCTTTTGTCCATTCTTGTTTTATTTTTGCCCTTTTTGACCCCTGAGACAGAGCTGTCCTTGTTGATCAATACCTGTTTTTATTCCTTTTAAGTTCTTTATTCACTCTTCATATCCTATGTGAGGTGTTTCTTCCTCCAGAGAAGTCTGTACCTCTTTCCTACTAAGATATATTTTTTTGCTCTTGCCTGCAATACAAGCTTCAGATAGTGTTTGCACCTTTGACTTAATTCCATGCTGCCACTAGGTTCAAATCCTTGAATTATCTGGTTCAGTAAACACTAATAACTAATTTCTTCATTTCCTGAAGTTTGCTCTTCTAAAACCCCAGAATTCAGCCATATGTTCATTTTTGTTTGTGTTGCAATCAGCTCATTATTACTCAGTATAAGCTAATTTTTACAACCAGCCCCTGTACTTCTCACTTCTGCTTACTTAGAGTAACTCTAAAGTAGCACCAGCACCTTTATTACTTCATAAATGATGTTTTATATAAATTTGTCAACCAATGCATAAAAAATGTTTAAGATCTCCTGATACCTAGGATGGCATTTTTGAATATAGATTTCAGAAAATTAAAGTCTTCCAAATCTACCTTTCCTTTCCTTTCCTTTCCTTTCCTTTCCTTTCCTTTCCTTTCCTTTCCTTTCCTTTCCTTTCCTTTCCTTTCCTTTCCTTTCCTTTCCTTTCCTTTCCTTTCCTTTCCTTTCCTTTCCTTTCCTTTCCTTTCCTTTCCTTTCCTTTCCTTTCCTTTCCTTTCCTTTCCTTTCCTTTCCTTTCCTTTCCTTTCCTTTCCTTTCCTTTCCTTTCCTTTCCTTTCCTTTCCTTTCCTTTCCTCTCCTCTCCTCCCCTTCCCCTTCCCCTTCCCCTTCCCCTTCCCCTTCCCCTTCCCCTTCCCCTTCCCCTTCCCCTTCCCCTTCCCCTTCCCCTTCCCCTTCCCCTTCCCCTTCCCCTTCCCCTTCCCCTTCCCCTTCCCCTTCCCCTTCCCCTTCCCCTTCTCAATGAGTACTGCAATCCAACTTCTGAAATATCATGCCTATTTCTTACATCCTAGTTTTGTTTTTGCTTTTAAAATCCTTATATTTTTATTTTCCTCCATTCATATAAATTTCTTTTTTGTGTTTCCACATATATCAGAATTTTTAGGATTTCACTGACTACTTCCTAGATTAAAATTTCTTGTTAAAGTTAGCATGAATCCTAAAATACTGATAGACTATGTAATCAAAATCTATTCTTTGAGAAGGTTAACATCATCTGAGTATTAAAATTCCTGAAATATTCCTGTTAGTACCAGTCCCTGTGGTACATGTCAGTCCTCACAGATTTTATTGTGTTTCCCCCCCTTTCTTGAAGAAATAGTGTAATTTCCTGAAATTCCATTTCCCATCAAGTCTTTTTATATCCTATGCGTAATCAGTCTCAGTTCACATCAGTGAGAACTTGATGGTACCATTTATTCTTCCAATATGAAGGATAATATGTATCTTCTTCCTTGCTACAAAAAGCAGCAATCTGGGTCATGCATTATTTTTCAAAGGCAAGTCCAGATTGTGTGATTCTTTGCAAATTAGGCAGTCCAGAGAAATCATAAAGGGAAGAATGAATGTTACTGTTAACATTTTAGTGATTTAATATTTCAGAGAAGTAATTTCAGAAACACCATTTTGATATTAGGTTTAAATTGACTGATGAGGCCATGTCTGTCATTTTTGGATTCCAGGTTACAAATATATTTCATAAAAGCATAATGCCATCTAAAATTACTAAACCAAAAATAGTCTCAGATTTTGAAGTACTGCAGCCCATGTAGACATGTCTATATTATCCTGAAGAAATTAACAAAATGATAAAATGTTATGTTGTATAAATTTTTTACAAAGCCATATCTGTTCTTCTTGCTCAGAACTGAGCGAGCTCTATAAATCTAATGGAACACAGAGTTCGGAATTAAACATTGTCATTAGTTGGCCGTTTTACATAAAGTTGAGTAATGTACAAAACCTTCACAGTACTCCTAAAATCAATAATTTAGAGCTAAGTTGGAATTTAAAATGTTCATGTTCCCTTGATATAAACACTCCTGTGGAATCAAATTTAGTTAAAATGTATAAGTCATCAAGATATGCAAATGTAATCTGTGTATGTAAATGCAAAAGCAATGATCAGGGTGATACAGATCTGCAGCATGGCTGCTTTTGCTTGAAACTTGTTTTAAAGTCCTATTAACTGTAACTACAGAAAACTTCACTACATCAAGTTTATTAAAAAGTCCACAATATTATTCAAACATGCTCTCCACATTTGAATGTTTAGCTAGTTCATGCTAGCTCATATTCTAATCATTAATGGAAATGCACACAGCAAATGGAAAGAAAAACTCCATCAACTTTCTGCCTGAAAAATTTTAGTTGTTCGTTTAAAACAATTTTCTCAGAGGAGAGTCATGACTCAGGAAAGTAATTCCACAGTTTTCATACTTTTTGATCAGATCTGAAAATACTTGACTTGCTGACACTATGCCCAGATTTTGATTCTCTGAAAGAGTTACTGAAAATTCTGAGAATCTTATAAAACATTTTAATCAATTAGACAACAAAATTCAGTGCACAGGATATTTTATAAGGTAAATTCTAAAAATGCCCTGGATTATGTTAGATCCAACATAAATCAAACATTTAGCAATCTATACAGATATTAATTAAGCCTTAAAAATCAGTACCTTTTGTTTTCTATTATAAAAAAACCCCCAAAAATCAAAAAGAAACCAAAAATGCCAAACCAAAGAGGGTTTTGCTTCATTTACAGTTAGATTCACAACTGCCTATGCCCTACTGCCATACCCATTTAGAGTTCTTTTTCTCGTGGAAGCTTTAATAGTCTTTTTAAAATATCGATTGCCTCCAATACCTTGTCCAGAAAGATCACATAAGTTAGGATATCCACCTTTACTATGTGTAGATTTAGAGAAATGAGACTTTGAATCTGCCTTCTGTCCCAAACTGATATTTAAATGTTTATACAGAAGAAAAAATCCAATAAGAGAAAGTGAGGCATAACTGGGTTAGAAGTAGAACCCTCCCTGAATGCATCTAATGAGCAATCTTGAAAAGTTTACAATGTGGTCTGTATTCAAACACAGAAATATATAACACATTATTCTGCTTTGCAGCTGAGGTAGTGTAACATGGAGATATTAAAGGCTGAATCCACCAAAGATTTTAGATGCTGTACTGTCTACTGATTTTCAGAACAGTCTGCTTAACCTATATCTACTTCATGAATCTTGATCAGGTAGATAAGAGAAAATGAAGCTGCTGAGACCTGCAATAAGGAAAAAAATTCTGAATGTATTCAGAAGTAGAACTAAGATATTTGGGAAATATTTATGGTTAACTTACTAAAGTTTCTAGGGATTTATATGTTGAATTTATTTTTCTTTGTGGATTTGAACCTAAACTTTTCCAAGGTCAGACAGGACATTTGTGGTAAAGCTGTCAAAAACCTTGGAATCTCTTGGGTCCAAGATCAATGCATTACCCACAATATTGCCTTCTCTCAATAGAAATCAGACTCAGATATTGTGTCTTGCAAGTTGACTTAATTGCTACTATTGCTTACATAAACATTAGAGTGTGTGGAGCATTCTTATAAATTGTGTGCAACACCTGCAATTAATTTTGATGTTCATTTGCAGGTCATCATGTGCAAGATTTGCTGATACTAAATAATTTCCCTATCTTTATGCTAAAAAAAAAAAAAAAAGACTAGTCAAAATCCAACCTTCATTATATATACTTGAACGATGATAGAAACTTTATAAAGTCATTAGTGTCTACCTGACTCTATCTTCTAAATAGCCCTGTATGTCAACAAACACCTTTCTTTCTGACTATGTCTTGGAATATTACCTATTTCACTGGATTGAGTGAAATAAATTGATATACTTCCGATTTTATATCATTAAGACTGGGGATAATTTTATAAGTGAAAATTAAATAATAAACTCTAGAAAAACCTAATAAATTTTTCAATTTTAAATTTGCTGCAGCTTTAATAAAAATATAGGCTCTTTTACTGGTAAAGTTCTGAAAAAATGAAGCATTTCAGTCGGATTCAGTATTTCCTTTTTATTCCACTTCTTTTCTTTAAATCCCTCCTACTTCCAATATGTTCAGAAATAGTTTTACCAAGGCCTGCTAGATGTCAACTTTATTCATTTTACAACAGCATTGCAATATGAGTATCCATGTTGTTCTGACTATTTTTATTGAAAAAAATCCCCATACTTCTTCAAAAACTCATGGCTAGTGAACAGCAAATCAGGACTTTGTCACACATAGAAAATAATTGATAGTGAAGCATTCTGGGAAGGGAGGTTTTTTTTAAGATACAGTGTTCAGGAAATACATTGTTTTTTCTTTAGGTGATCTGCCAATGATGTAAGCTATGTAAATGCATATGAATGGAATCATGAATCTGTCACTTTAACATGATAAAATAGGGGTTTTCAATCTTCAAATTATCAAATGTGATATGCCTACAGTACCTTTACTGATTTAATAAATAGAAAATTCATGAATTTGGTGTTTCTATTAGTTTAAAACTAGTCTTTTACAATTTCAGATGTTTGGCCTCACATACCAGTCCAGATCTTAAAGATTGTGAAGCTTATTCAGAGGCTTCCTTTCCCTACCAGCTTTCTTTTGCCTAGAATTAAGCTTTTTAGTTAGAAATGGAAGAAAGTTCTTCATTTTTTAGTTAGTTATCTTCCTAGATCACTATGGACTGGGGAAATATCTTCATTGTCTCCAAAAAATTCTAAATGAATCCTACTACAGAGATTTTTGAAGACACAGTCTTAACTCTGTTTATTAATAGAAATCATGTGTCTTAATGAATTTTGTGAATGCTGTGACACCCCATTATCTGGAAATTTATCACTGAGAGTCTAATCCAAAGGGATTTTAGATAACTGCTAAACCATATCAAAATACAGGCCAGCAGTGTCGACATGCACAATCTGCTATTTTTTCCCATATACTCAGTTTCGTGTCCTGACAGGTCATTCCTTTGTGGATTACTTAGCAACCTTTTGAGGAGAACATTTTGACACAAATTAAGTATATGCTTTTACTTGAAACAAATAGAACTATTTATTTGCACATTCAATGGGAGATTCTGCACTAAGCCCAAATAGTTCGTCAGTTTCTAGACATTTCTTGTTTTATGACATCAGATGCAGCTGACATCTTTTTACTGATCACTTAATGCAAATGGCATTCTGCCACAACTACTAAACCTAGATAAAGGCTTCTAACTCTAGGATGCTTTGGGGATAAAATGAGGCTTTTAAAGCTGTAAGTAATTAGATAAAATGTTTATAAAAGAAAGAAAAGTGTGCTGAACTTTTTTTAACTGAAGTATTTACATTTTCTAACTGACAAAGACCTTTAATACATTTTTGTGTGTGTGTGGGTGTACCAGCTGTTCTATATGTAAAGTAATACTAAGAGTTTTCTGTGGCTGTTAACCATTACAAACTTCTTTCTTGAAAGGAACTGTGCCTTATGGTATAAAGTCTGTCTGTCAGAAAGTTTAGTTTTTTAATACATCGTGTAGTTTTTCACACTATCTAACTTCAAGTACCTCATTTGCATGCCGAAATTAGAAAACAATCTTCTCTGGAGAGTTCAGGTTTCTTAATCTTACCCCTGACCACTTAAGCCAGACACTAGACACGAATGATCCATTAACTGCAAATGGCTGTGAGAGGAACTGAGTGGGTAGATGGGAGTACCTCAGCTTTATGTAAATCTTAATATATTACATACATATATATGTATATGTATGCCATAATTTTTTGTTAATGTTTGTAAGTAATCAAAGCATCATAATGAGGAAAAGTGTATTTGTGTAATACAACTTGGCAAAAAAAAGAGTGGGCTTGAGAAAAATCTTATGTAGGCTCTACTGACTTAAAGAACAGAGAAAAAATCTAGTAATATCAAGAATTTGTGTAAGAGACCTTAAAGGTTGAGTATTGCCTGTATTACCACCAGGGTTTGAAATCCTCTTTAAAGAGTGCAATCTCTATTTTCATTGTCCATTTTCAATACAAAAAAGGACAAGAAACAAACAAATACTAACGGAACAAATTAGTTACAGTATTTTCCTATTCCTTTGTGGAGGAAAACTTTTCGATTAACTGTTTCCAGGTGTGTGTTTTAGCATTATTGCTTTGAGAATTTGACTGATAATAGCAACAAAAAAGTGTGTAGAAGGAGTGGCTGTATAATTTGTTATAGCAGTCAAGCACTCCTAGGTGCTCAGTAGCACATCTCAATTGCAGTGTTATGCCAAATGCTGTCTTCTTTTGACCTCCAGAATAATGTGTCTAGGTGTGCTATAAATATTTAATAGCTCCTTTAGTTTCCTATGTAATTATTTTAATCTTGAATGGATACACAGTAAAGGGCTGAAGAAAATATTAGGGAACAATAAAGACATTGTACAAATTATTTTAATTATAAAACAAATTTAGTTTATTCCAAGTGGATAAATTATAATGTCAGAGCTATTACCAATGGAGTCTCAGACATTCACCATCCTATATTATCTGCAAAAGTCCTGGATTCATCCAGAATACTTAGCAGGTTGATAAAATCCTTTATAGGGATGATTAAAAGTACAGTGCTTTTTTGTCAGCTAAAAGCCTCACTGATACAGCTAACAGTGAGATTTTTCTTTCCCCAGATTGCTCAAAGATGAGGGATAGCTGGGTATACCAAAGGGTTTGGCTTCTTCTGTACTAAAGGGAAAAAGGAAAGAATGGTGTCTGTCTTGCAATTCCCTGAGCTCCTACCTGAAGGCTGGTTTCCACACAGATGAGCATTGTGGTTGTACGACTTATCCTTCCACTTGGCTCTTGACCTCTTTTCTCTAGTGAGCTTAAGATCAGGAATCTTGTTTGTCTGAAAAAAAGGGAGGACTGTGGCAACCAGAGATTGACCTGGAAACTGCTATCTTAGGAGGATGAAGATTTTATTTAAGTATCATTTGCTGCATGTAGTCAGTGATAAAGTATGAACTACCTATGCTGGGTTTTTATGCTGCTCTGAAACCACACTTTTCTTGTAATTACTCCCAATTCATCTGCATGCACAAGGACACAAGTGCTCATGCATAAGTGCATGCATGCACAAGTAGTACAAGGATCTTTTCCTTGCTGTTTGCTAAATACAAAACTCTAATTCTTGTCCAATTATTTGGGTGTTCCTTTTGGTTTAGATTTCATGTACTATAACTGTCAATACATATATTCTGTATAAATAAATAATATTTATTAGAATAAAGCTGTTTGGTAACATTTATATATATTTCTAAATCTGTTTTCCTTTCAACTCCACACATCATCATCATCAATTTAACCATAAAAAATATTGAGATAAAAAGTGGATTTTTTTTCCATTTAATCTAATATAATTAACACCTGCAGTCAGCTGAATATATATTGAATTATTTTGAAAATACTTTCTTTGTATATTAGTTGAGAATGCCAAGCTAAAAGAGAAAAGGCTAAAATATACCAGAGAACTTTATCCATGAAATCACAGAATGATTTTGATTGGAAGAGACTTTAAAGTTAGTTCCAATCCCCGTACCTTGGGCAGGGACATCTTTGTCTAGACCAGGTTGCTCCATCCAAACTGGACTTAAACACCTCCAGGGACAGGGCATTCAATGTTTCTCTGAGAAACCTGTTATGGTTCCTCACCACCCTGTGAGTAAAGAATTTCTTCCTCATTTCTAGTCTAAACCTACTCTTCTTCCACTTACAGCCATTCTCACTTGTACTATCACTGCATGGCCTAGTCAAAAATCCCTCTCCAGTTCTCTTGTTGTCTCCTTTAGGTATGGGAAGGTTGGTATAAAGTCTCACTGGAGTCTCCTGCAGAGTGAATAATTTCAATTCTCTTCTGTCTTCATGGGAGAGGTGCTCTAGGCCTCTGATCATGTTCATGGCCTCCTCTGGATTCACTCTGACTAGTCCATTTTCTGCTTCTACTAGGGGCCCTAGAGCTGGATATGGTATTCCAGATGGCATTTCACAAGAGAAGAATAGAGGAACAGAATCCCCTCCCTCACTCTGCTGGCCACACTGCTCTTGGTGCAGCTCAGGACACAATGGTCTTTCTGTCTGTAAGCGCACATTGCCAGTTCATGCCGAGCTTCTTATCAACCAACACCTCCAAGCCCTATAGAGCTTCCCTCAGTGCATTTTCCCCCCAGCGTGTGCTTGTGCTTGGGATTGTACTAACCCAGGTTCAGGATCATTGTATCCTAGAACCCTAGAACATTGTGAGTTAAAAGGAATCCACAAGGATCATCAAAGTCAAACTCCTGACCCTGCACGGAACAGCCCCAAGAATCAAACCTTGTGCTTGAGAGTATTATCCAAAGTCTTCCTGAGCTCTGTCAGGCTTGGTGCCATGACCCCTTTCCTGGGGAGTATGTTCCAGTGCCTAACCACTAATATCCAATCTAAATCTCCCTAACCTATCCTAAACAGCTTCATGCTGTTCCTTCAGGTCCTGACATTTTAGTCACCGGAGAAAAGAGATGGTCTTGAACTTGCCCTTATTGAACTTCATGAGATTCACATAGGCTCCCCTGTCAACCTTGTGAAGATCCCTCTGCTGTACCACATAGCTTCTTGTATTGTTTATTTGCAAAAAAAAAAAAAAACCAAAAAAACCCAAACAAAAAAACAAACAAAAAACCCCACAAAACCCCAAAAAAATCCGTTAACACACATCAAAAACAAAAACAGAAACAGGTCCCAAACCCTAAAACCACATAGAACACAGGAAAATATGTTATTAAACTTTGCAAAAATTAATTTCTTTCTCTGGAGTACCACCTGTATTATTGGGACCCATACATTAAAGCACTGACAATTAATTTAGATTGCTAAAGGCCGAAAGAGATTTGGCTCCCTTCGAGTATTTAGATCTACTGACGGAATTTCCAGACTTGTATTGCTGATACTATAAGGCTAATATTGATTATACTCTACTGATTTAAACTTATTAATTTATGCCTCATCATAAGGAAAAAAAGAAAGTTGATCTAATATCTTTTCCCTAGTCTTTTTTTTTTTAAGTCATTTTTACCCCTACACTCTAGTTCTAGATATACAGTATAAAAACTGATGCATTCTGTTACAATTACTTAAATGGATATTAGAATATTAGGAATTTTTAGGATATTAGGAATATTGGATATTACAAAAAAGTTTTTCATGGAAATAGTGATAAAGTTCTGGAATGGCCTGCCCAGGGAAGTGGTGGAGACACCATCCCTGGATATGTTTAAAAAAAGACTGAATGTGGCACTCAGTGCCTTGGTTTAGTTGAGGTGCTAGGGCATGGGTTGGATTTGATGATCTTTAATGTCTCTTCCAACCTAGTAATTCTGTGAATTCTGTGAATCACAAGAATCTGGGCAGTCTCTCTGAGTTGTTTTTTTTTGTCTAACTTTTCCTTTTACAATAAAAGCAAAAAGCCAGAAATCCTTTCAGAGTTGAAACACCATGACTCAGCTGTCATTACTCCTTCCGCAGTGCATCATTTCCAAAAAAATCTCAGAGAAGAGGAGGCCATGCCCCCTGCAAGAGATTGGTATGAACAAAAAATAGTGGAATAGGTAATGTTAAAGTCAATGCAAACTGAACCTGATAACCTGAAAAGCCAGTTGCTGTGCTGACTGCTACATTGCTCCTGATAAACAAAGGGGTCTTTAAAACTAAAAACACCTCAAAGCCAAGCGGCATGAACTGGCTCATATTTACAGTGCCAAAGGGCTACCCCCTGCCTCCCATGAGAGTGGATTAATAATTGAGCAGAGTGCTCAAAGTGGGAAAGTGTCCAGCATCTGAGCTCACCTCCTGCCTTTCTACCTCTGCAGAGTCGATAGTGCGTCTGAAGCCAGAGCCAAAACTGTAAGGAAAGACCAAAGTTCCATATCCTGGCTGGAGATCTGTGCCAAGGATTTGAAAAAAAACCCTGGAACTAATTGAAACAAGATACAATCCGGAGCACTCAGGAAGTATATGCTCTCCAGAAACTGATACATTTTATCAGTGTATTTTATGAAGGTAATCAGTGTGTAAATCTTTCTACAGTACAACTCACTGACTGGAATAGAGGATCTTCCTTGTTCAGTGTTTTGTAGACTGCCATACATTCAGGCATCAAAATATATGTAAAATCCACAGAAACTCATTTACACTGGAACATTTCTACACTTAGAAAGGATGAGGGAAATTTACAGAAATGGAAGCTGGACACCACAGTTGCAATAGAAAAGCTAAATATTTCTGAAGACCTAGTGTTTATTGGCTTTTTAAAATGGGTGAATAAGTACCTGCACTGATTATCTCCAAAACCTTCCCAGTTTTCTGGATCTGATATGTAATATGTCTAATTTCATTATTGGGAAGTCTATTCAAATTTTTGGTATTGCAATTTCCTATTGGAAGTTTGAGCTGTAAATTTCTAATTGAGGAGACATACTCTGAACAACCCTCTTCATCAGATTTAATCTGTTGAATAATGAGGTTATTTACCTTTCTAATGCACTTGGTGGTGCGGCTGTGCCAGCCATCTCCTTGTTTGGAGTGTCAGTTTGACTCAGTAGTTAATCTTCATCTCTCTGAACAAGAGGGTTTTGTTTCATATTGTATTTGCTGATAGCCATGATGATATTGCAGACGACTGGTAATGAGGTTCAGTGGTTGGAAGTCATGAAGGTGCTATCTTTAGAGTGAGATCTTATACCACATTTTCATTTGCAAGTCTCTGATTATTTTTTTCAGACATATGTTAAGAATCCTGTAGCACTATGGGATTTGGTCAGCTTTCCTTATCTAAATTAATACTATCACAGACTTAATTAACACCAATATAAATATTCACAGCTATTTGGATGATAGATCTGAATGTATAAATGCTGTGTTTGCATAAGCTGTTACATTACCACAAAAAGGTATTGTTTTTTTAGGGGAATGTAACTTAGATATAAGCAACCAAATGTAAAATGAAACTAAACAACAGATTTTTTTTTTTCTTTAAGTGCGTTATTTTTGGTATAACAGTATAATCTGTGCTATAATCTGTGAAAAAAATTGATGGAATATTTTTCCTTACTGAGCACCCATTAAGAGATATTGTTGCTGTCATTATTTAAAATATGGCTTGCAGGTTACACCTAAGAAAAAAGGCAACTTTCTTCAAGTAATGACATGCTTACTAGTTGTTTGGAAGATACCCTTTTTACAGAAAAGTCTTCTATATATTTCCTGTATTTACTTGAAATTTTCTTCCTTAAAAAAAATTAAAAATTGAAATTTACCTCTTTAAGGGAAAACAACAACTAGAAATAAATAAAAAAACAAGAGCCAAGCAAGGATAATCACTTTCTGGATTATCTCTAGGACTTAAAAAAAAATTAAATGTTAGATTAGATTTTGCCAATATCTCAAGCTAAAAACTTGTAAAATTTATGGTAATAGCAATATTAACTTCAAGTCTTTTTCAATCAGAAAATGAGGAAAGGTAATATTTTGGGACAACTTGAGTACAGGGACTTTAGGCAGTAAGGAAGGAATACGTACAGGTCTTGTAATATGGAATATGGACAGCAACTCTTGTCATTTAAAAGTAATAAGGAAAAAAGGTGGATTTCATCTGCATTTGCTGGAAAGCTTACCAAAGGGAAAGAAGAGTTAAAAGAATTTAACAAAACAAATCATAACAAGAAAGCAATATTGAGATGGAAAACCTGAACCCTCAGAAGGCAAACCTACATGCTAAATCATAATTTTATGCTTTTTGAGCAAGCTAATACAGCTGTTATAATCATTCTATTAAATGATTTTTGTCTCAGACACTTCATACAGTGAATGGATAGCAGTTTTCAAGTGGAAAGAAACCCTATATTTTTTTTCTCTTCAATATTAAATGTTGTAGTAATGCATTTACAGAAAAATATTCAAACCTTCTTTCAATGATATATTTGTTATATTTAGGTATCATTGTCATGGACTTTCCTATAATACTTATGGCTCTGGAATTTGAATGATTCAAGAATTACTATATCTCCATACACTCGATAGAGAGGGAGAGATTGTCTTAACTGAGGAACTTAGATGGATACTGAAAAGATGTGCTGATATTTGATGTCAAATTCAATTCATGTAAGTCTTGATTTTAAAAGGAAATCAGCTTCCTAAAAGATTTTGCATTCATAGCACAGATCCAATGAATCGATTTACAACTGGGAATACTTACTATTGGTGCATATGAGACTCTAGGTTGTCAAAGTGTACACTGATTTAAAAAAACACAAACAAACTGAAAAACCAAAACCAAAATCCAGCTCCAAAGTAATATTTACTTTAAAGTCACAGCAAGCTGAAATTAAATATGTAAAGTATAGAGGTTTTGCCACAGAAATCAAACACCTTAACCACAAAAACTTTTTTTCTCCTTTTGAAAAATTTTTGCTTGTAGAGCTAAACATAACTTCAGATAATTTGGTAGAAGGTTTAGGGATTTTTTCATCACTTCATTACACTGGCTGTAATGCAAGCATATCCTCTCCCCATAGCAAATTGAATCAGATTCCTGCCAGAAGCATGATTAAACCCTGCACAGGGATGTGGACTTTCATGTTTTATATGAACAACCTTCTAGTATTTTCTTAATTTGTATATGCCATTTTACTACTTGATTTTTGACCATTAATAATCTCTGAATATGAATTTTTGATGTGTAACACCCTTTTTTATTAAGAAAATAATTAAAATCATTACTATAATTTGTGTACTTTGGTACCACCACCAAAAATGTCTCACACTCTGCCACTTGAGCTGATTGAATACCCAAAACGTGCTCTCTAAACCAACACTCACAAGGGAGGTCAGCAGCAGCAGATTTTACCAGCATTCACTGTCATTTGTATTCCCCTCAAACATTGGAGGGAATCATATTTTAGCAAGACAGGTTCTGTTTTCCTATTTTCTTCAGATATGCTTATCTAAACTGTTATGCCTGTTTCTCAAAACTCTAGTTTTATCATCTAAATTTTCATTCCAAATGCATCCTTCTAATATGTAGAGCTCTGCCATCCCATCCCTATATAAATTTACTTTGATGTCACTTGCCTTAACTACTACTACAATTTTTAGAAGTTCCCATTTATTCTAATACTGCCCTAGAAGTTCCTAATTTGTTTTCTTTATTCAAATGGTTCTTTTTCTTGGTGCTTTATTTTTCATACAATCTGTCTATCCTTCCTTCCTTCATTTGCTTTTTTTAATGACTTCTACTTCTATCCTTATTCCTTGGGTTTCCATCCAGACGACAAAATGACTTCTTTATTATGTCTCCTTCCTTCCTTCCTTCCTTCCTTCCTTCCTTCCTTCCTTCCTTCCTTCCTTCCTTCCTTCCTTCCTTCCTTCCTTCCTTCCTTCCTTCCTTCCTTCCTTCCTTCCTTCCTTCCTTCCTTCCTTCCTTCCTTCCTTCCTTCCTTCCTTCCTTCCTTCCGACACTTCCTTCCTTCCTTCCTTCCGACACTTCCTTCCTTCCTTCCTTCCTTCCTTCCTTCCTTCCTTCCTTCCTTCCTTCCTTCCTTCCTTCCGACACTTCCTTCCGACACTTCCTTCCTTCCTTCCTTCCTTCCTTCCTTCCTTCCTTCCTTCCTTCCTTCCTTCCTTCCTTCCTTCCTTCCTTCCTTCCTTCCTTCCTTCCTTCCTTCCTTCCTTCTTTCCTTCCTTCCTTCCTTCCTTCCTTCCTTCCTTCCTTCCTTCCTTCCTTCCTTCCTTCCTTCCTTCCTTCCTTCCTTCCTTCCTTCCTTCCTTCCTTCCTTCCTTCCTTCCGACACTTCCTTCCTTCCGACACTTCCTTCCTTCCTTCCTTCCTTCCTTCCTTCCTTCCTTCCTTCCTTCCTTCCTTCCTTCCTTCCTTCCTTCCTTCCTTCCTTCCTTCCTTCCTTCCTTCCTTCCTTCCTTCCTTCCTTCCTTCCTTCCTTCCTTCCTTCCTTCCTTCCGACACTTCCTTCCTTCCGACACTTCCTTCCTTCCTTCCTTCCTTCCTTCCTTCCTTCCTTCCTTCCTTCCTTCCTTCCGACACTTCCTTCCTTCCTTCCTTCCTTCCTTCCTTCCTTCCTTCCTTCCTTCCTTCCTTCCTTCCTTCCTTCCTTCCTTCCTTCCGACACTTCCTTCCTTCCGACCCTTCCTTCCTTCCTTCCTTCCTTCCTTCCTTCCTTCCTTCCTTCCTTCCTTCCTTCCTTCCTTCCTTCCTTCCTTCCTTCCTTCCTTCCTTCCGACACTTCCTTCCGACACTTCCTTCCGACACTTCCTTCCTTCCGACACTTCCTTCCTTCCGACACTTCCTTCCGATACTTCCTTCCGACACTTCCTTCCGACACTTCCTTCCTTCCGACACTTCCTTCCTTCCGACACTTCCTTCCTTCCGACACTTCCTTCCTTCCTCCCGACACTTCCTTCCTTCCGACACTTCCTTCCTTCCGACACTTCCTTCCTTCCGACACTTCCTTCCGACACTTCCTTCCGACACTTCCTTCCGACACTTCCTTCCGACACTTCCTTCCGACACTTCCTTCCGACACTTCCTTCCGACACTTCCTTCCGTCACTTCCTCTTCAGTAGGTTCTTGTTTAAGCCTTTTAGTAACAGCCCCTAATAGCAATAGTTTTGTGGTCCCTTCCCTTTCCACTTGCTTTTTCCTCACCTCTTTTTTCTTTTTCTTTGTTTATTTATCATACTCTTTGTAATGCTTTCTTTTCAGTCACTTCACCTTTCTTTTCCAGGATCTGGTCTCTCTTTCTCTTCCTGCTTCAGACAGTGTTGTTCCCCATCTTTGACTCTTTGTTTTGAGGCCTGCATGTGTTATTCTAATGATCTGCCCCTGAATCAGTCGGAAAGCTTCCTTTTCTGTGCTGATTGGGTCTTTCCCCAAGAGAAGATGCTGGCCTGAGTGACACAGGAATGACAGAGTTCAAGTACTTATGTTCTTTTCCAAGAATACACAGATAGCTTTGTTCCTAATTTATAAAGGGTACAGCTTTTGAAGCAATTAATGAAAGGATGGGAATGCTATTAATTTCACTTGTTATTAGTTGTAATGCAGATTTTTGAATAAAAGGAGAAGCCCCAAGAAAAGCTTGAAAGTTCTCTAGCAGTTTTAACCACTGTTTTAATTAATAATGAGCTAAGGCTATCTCACTGATCACAAAAGAGGAATGCACATATCAAAACCAACCTGGAAATAAGGTTTCATAGTGGTTCTCTGATGACACAGGGGATATATATTAATGTAAGAGGCAAAATATATTTGGTCAAGAGAGGGACCCATCTGCACTACACCATATTATTTTACTCAGTATGAGTAACCATGCTATCCCAATTACTGCATTATGAAATGGGCAACCAAAAATTGTACTCTGTGCAATGTCGAGAGAAAAGGAATGAGTATTATTAGGTTTTGTCCTACAGATTCTCTTTTCTATCCCACAGCTTGCCCTGCATATATTTGATTATAAAAATTAGTTGATATGCTTAACATCAGCTTGAAGGAACTCAGAGGAAAGAGATACACTGTGCCTTTATTCATTTCTTTTTCCTCATTGTTGCATCTGCTTGATCTATTTCTCATAGAGAAACCCATATTAAGAATTCAATAATCAGATTTTTTTCCCTGTAGGCAACATACACAGCATCATAATCATAGTTATGAGCATTATCTCAATTCATTTTAGCCACCTAAATGTTAGGGGCCAGTTTAGCCAGGTGTCTAATGTATATGGTAATAACTTTGTTGCTGAGGAGGAAAAATATTTCCCTCCAGAAAAATTTTCATTCCAACTATGTCAGATGTCAACTGTCTCCTACCTTAGGAGAGAATTATGTCTCTCTCTAGTGATATAATTGGCATGAAAATTCATCTCTGGGATACAATTTATAGCAGAAATGAGATTTCTCCACTGGAAAGAGCTGAGACAATCATATTACCTCCACAAATGACCACACCTACTTTCTAACCTTGTAAATGACTGGTAACAAGAAGATTGAAATTTGCCTTATGTCCTTTCTCCTCTAGTCAGAGACACAAGCACCATTAATAACATGTAGTTAAGTGTAGATACCTATCTACTGCAGTTAAAAAAAAAGGATATAATATTGTTATTAGAAATAAAACATTTCAGTTCATATTAATCTGTCTAAACCTTACAAACCTGGGTATGACTCCTGGTGCTCATTACATCAGGTGTTTTGAGTTTCACTGGTGGCTTCAGGGAACTTAGATGTCACAGATAAGGCCTTTATATCCTACACAAACTGTGTTCTCTCTGACCAAGGTTCTGCAGAAAGAATGTGTGAATTATTTAGCGTTCCTGTCCTTTCTAAATAAGTTAATAAATTATTTTCCCCCTCTTATATTTGAAACAGTTATTTCCAGTAACCAATACCTGAGGTGCAGTTTTAAAAGTGGTTCAGCAACACATTCAGTATCAGTTGTGATGTTGACATGTCTAGAATCCCTTAGAGCTAACAGAAGCTGTTAATTATATCACTTTCAGTAGCTAAACTGTAGTAGCTGTTACTTATTGAGTAAACAAACTTCAATCAACTGCAAGACTTTCCAGGCTCATTAAGCATCCTAAAAAAAAAAAAAAAAAGAGAGATTTGACTGTTTTGAAAGGCACATTGACTTTATAAATCTCTTAGCTATAAGGCACATAAATCTTTAAACTGTAAGAAATCAATGTAATTAACTTCTATTTCTAAGATATATACATTTAAATACATGTAAAGAAAAAAAAAAAGTCCATTTTCAGGGAAAAAGCATATCTATTGAAAAGTGCCACAAACTGATACTTGAATCAAGGTTCTCATTTTTGCTAATGTTGCAGGTTATATTTCAGTTAGTGTTGTACCAGTGTTGATAAAACAATTCTTTTAATCTGTAATTGTAACCCATATTTTAAAAGAGATTTATGGGTTTTGAAATGGACTTGAATTAAATCTTGAGGTTGTTTGAGAAAGGTATGACTTATCTTTCATTTTAAACACTGAATATTTTGGAAAATTCAGAAACTGAGTCTGGAAAATACTTTCAATCTAACAGTAAAAATGAAAAAAATAAACTAAAGCAAGGGGTATATAAGTAGTTAAGTGTATAACTTTTGGAACGGAAGTAATTTTGAATATGACATATGCTTAGATAGTCGACTTTATTTCAAAAATATTTCTATACTAACAATCTATCCCTGACTCCACCCAATGTACTTATATTTCATAGTAAAGCTTTTTATTGCCTGGGGCCTATTAGTAAGGCAAACACTCTAAGTTTTTGAACAGGTGGTGTACTGAAGTAGACAAGAGTACCCACCCGGTGGGAAGATACTCAAGACACCCATTATACCCATATTAAAATAATGTAACTAACTCAGTATAAGCCTTAGCAATATCTTAGACTAGTGACCATTAGGAAATGGAAATAATTTCACTGCTTAAAATATGTGAATGGAGGTAACATGCAATATCAATTTTTTTTGTTTCTTTATCTTCCTTTCTGTTTCTTAATCTTCAAGGTATTTCATTCTAGTGGTAAAAAAGATTTGATTTTAGAAATGAATAGTCCTCTCAAAAGCAGGGCTTATGTGTCTTACTCATAACTTAATTACATCTTATATTTGAATATCAGGTATATTTTTCTGATTACCTGGTACTCATATTGCAAAGGTCATTGAACACACACACATAATTAATAGTTGTATATTCTTGTGATAATTTTCAAGCAATAATGTTCATGTATAGAAATAAGGACATATAAATTAGTTTATTTGAAATCCGTATTGCTGTTTATGATAAGCACATAATGGAAAAAAGAAAATGGCATTTCAAAATCTGAATAAGGATATTCAAGACTAATTCAATCTATTTATATGTCCAAAGTGGGCCTTTAATTGATGATTTTAATTTATTATCTCAGTGTAGCCCCCTCCCTCTCTCAGTAAACTGTGAACTGAAAAAAAAAACCAAATTGGAACTGGAGTAAATTTCAGATAGTTGCAGTTGTGAATATGTGTGAATAGAAAATGTTTCTTCATATGACTCTAGAGAAATTGCTGCATACTCTCCAAGTGAAAACCAAAGTCATAATTGGAGCTAAGGGCAACATCTATAGTAACAGACAAAATGCAGCAGGGGATAGGCACAGCCCATAGTATGCAATTACAGCTTTTTTTTTAACCCCTACCTTTGGTATGCTCCCTAGATGGGCTACAGTTATTGCAAAACAGATTTCCCCTGTCTATTTCTATTTATGATCTGAGAGATAGCACAGCTGAGGGAATATTTAAGGGGACTCTAGGGATAAAACACTCTTTCTGAAGAGAATAGAAAGTTTTAGTCATGTGAACACAGGCTGTGTCACATAATTTACTTCAAGGACCAACAAACAAGGCCTTGTTCTTGTATTCGATAGCATAAGAAGTTATGTTGGGGAGTGTTCAGAGGAGGGCCATAAAGATGACCAGAAGGCTGGAACACCTCTCCTGTAAAGACAGATTGAAAGAAGTTCTGAAGAAAATATAAAGTACTGTGGGTATAGGCAGTGATAAACAAGCAAAAAACAATAAAAATACATGTTGCTACTATAACAATATTAAATCTCACCATTTCTTTCCCTCTCAAAACTTTAGCACTACACCAGAACACTGAGAAAAGCTATTATCATATACTAGTATTACAATTCCTTCTTCTTGCTGTGGAGATTACTGAACAGATTTAAAACATACCCAGATTACTAAAACTGCACATTTTGTGAGGACCAGCTGAAGGAATCAGGCTTGTTCTGCCTAAACAAGAAAATTGAGGGAGCCTAGTAGAAATCCTACAATACTTGGAAGTTGCTGGGAAGATGAAGCCAGAGTCTTTACTGAGGTGCACAACATCACAAAGAAGGGAAAAGATATGTAAATTCAGACAAGTGCAGTTCTGAATAGATATAAAGAAAATAAAATACTATGAGGATAATTAAGCATACAAACAGGTTTCCCAGAGAGGCTGTGAAGTCATTGTTCTTCAATGTCTTCAAGACTTGATGGTAGAAGAGCTTGCAAAACCTGGTCTTAATTCAGCATTGACCTTTTTGTAAGCAGGAGGTAAAACTGGCTGACCAGCTGAGATTTCTTTCAAACTGAGTGATTCCTTTATTATTTATATGGATAAAAACAAACCAAAAGAAAGACAGAAACAAACAAAAAAGGTAAAAAATCCAAAACAAAAAATCACATACAAACCCCCCCCAAAACCCCATCCCCCCCAAAAATCGCAAATACTGAAATAATATCCTGTTTAAACGATTTTTGACACTACCAAAATAACAACTTTTCCATAATAAAGAAGCACTAAAATAGTACTACAGAAGATGTCTTTATATGCTGTCTAGTACTTTTCTAACAGGTAACCCTGAAATGTTGTCATAAACTGATAACATTCCATATGGATGAAATTTTACTATCCTGGCATATTTGACTTAAAAGTCTCTCCCAGATATACATTCAGCTGAAGATTTGAAATCAACAATATTGAAGAGAGTATGAATTTGAATATAAAGATGGTGTAGGGATTAATTTTAATTGAACATGCAAAAGATAACTGGAGTTTTTTCAAAGTAGAAGAAACAAGAAAACTAAAAATAAATATCTGTGAACTCAGCTTGGTGAACAACTCTCTTGGAGTAGGCATCTCCTAACAATACTTACTGACTAAAATGTCAAAGGGATAATCTGTTTAGGGGAAACCTGGCATTTGAGACAGCACAGAAGGGTTCAAATAAGTGCTATCCATTAAAAAACATTAGCACATACTTGGAGTTATCCTAATGAATGTTGATTTTTTTTTTTTTTTAGTTTCAGGAAGTAGCATGAAATTCAAGGATCTTTGAACCCTTTATTTTTGTACACATGGTATGAATTGTGACAGAATCATAGTCCGGATGAGGCTAGCAGGGACCTCTGAAAAGTGCCTAATCAGTATATCTTTTCAGTGCAGGGCCCTTCCCAGCTGAATTTTGGATATCTCTAGGGATATATACTCCACAGTCTTCCTGGGAAACTTATTCCAGGGTTAGACCAAATCACAGAAAAAAAAAATTTCTCTTATGTTGAAATTAATTTTCTTGTATTTCAATTTGTGTCTCTTGACTCTTGTTCTGTCTCTGGGTACCACTGAGAAGAATCCGTCTCTATCTTCTTTACTTTTACCTATCAGAAAGTTATGCACATGGATAAAATTCCCTTGAGCTCTCTTTTCTCAAAGCTGGAAAGTCCCCACTGTCTATGCCTCTCCCTTTTACTATCCTTAAGTCCTTGCAGTACATAAATTTCCTAAAAAACTAAATTTCTCTGCCTTGCTAACAGCAACAAAATGTATCAGGCTTAAAAAATTGATATTCCTCTAAAATTAGTTCTTTTCAGGTGCAAAATGTCACAGTTTCTTAAATTGGAGAGACACTGTTTATGTTTCAGGAACCCTCCTTCAGTTTCTCCTACCCTGAAAATATTGCTCTGCACCTGCAAAATCTACAATAACTTATCCAAAAATATTTATTCGACTGCTGAGACTAATACCTAAGTATTGCAGACTTCTGATTGATAAAAACATAGAAGGTTTAAATATGTTTTCTTCTTACATATATTAGCTTTCATAGAGTAATTTACCATTAGAAATGTAATTAGGAAGTACTAATAATTTCATGAGCTTTTGGTCTATACTGAACTCCAAGAGAGCAAAACTACATAAAACCATGAGAGGTTCCACTGTAATGTTGCTTGTTGGAGATACTATGTTTTCATATATTATTGTTTGCTTATTCGTATGTCTACCTCTGGATAATGACTCCAGTTTTTTTCCAAAGGGAGTCAAACTAGGAGCTTTCCTTAAAAGGGAAAATGTGGCCTGACCAAAATGTTTCTTCCAAATAATTTTTTCCTTAGATCTGGTAAAATGCAGATGCTAGTTGAACAGCTGAACTTAGTTCACATTGCCTTCATTACTCCTTAATAAAACAAGTGAGCTAGTTTATCTGCTAAAAATAAATGAAAAATAAAGTTAAGAAATGATTTTATATCATAATTTGGGTGCATTTTATTCTAGCTACTAAAAGGAGGTACATATTGAACTTGTCTTTAAAAATTTGTAGCACTAATCTAAAAAATCTCTAGCAATAAAAAAAAGTCCTGCTCACTTTTACATTATTTTTCCATAGATCTCTGTTTTAGGTCTCACTGTCCATTTCATAGACTAATGGTTAGTGTCTGCCCCAAAGAGCCAACACATAGGATAATGATAGGTGCAAGAGTAATCAGGTCTCATAATAATATGCATGTTTCCATATCAGAATAGAATCATGAGTTTCTAACAATATTATTACTCATTACTTAAAACTACCAAGAAAATATTTTATTTATTCCAATTAAAGAAAATTACTACCACTAAGTGGATATTGCAGTTACTCATAAGATATTAAATAGGAGTCACCAGATGGTGCTGTAACACCTAATTTTATGAAGTCCTTTGTCTGAACAAACAACAAGCTCCCTCTTTGGCCACAGGAAAATGTATATTCTTTCTAGTTCAATGATGCACTTCATTTTAGGGAGAGTTCTTGCAAGCAAGTAAAATATGTGATTTCTAGCTTGTTTTCATTCATCAGTCACATTTGTTGAGATAAGTAAATTTTTTTGTGTTTGGGCTGAGAATACTAAAACAGATGAATTTTCTGCATGCAATGTGTCTGTGAGAAAAAAAGTAGGTGGTGTAAAATTAACACCTTAGGAACATAAGGTAAACTGTTAATTTCATTCTCAAGATTGACTATCCCTTCACAGAAGACTAACAGTTTATCCAAAAAAAAATCTTTCATCCTTCTTTAGTTATCTAGAAAAGAAAACATCCTTATTGGAACACCTTAACACCAGTCTTGGTCAGTTGGAGAAGGAACATTGAAACCCATGATGATTTCCATGGGTTTGGGAATTTATGGCATCTGACACGTCATACACTTTAATCTGTGTACTTATATTGAAATTTAACAGAAAGCTCTCTATAACTATTCATTTTACATCAATTCTCAGTTCAGACACGAGTTTCCCAGTACCACTGCTACATTCTGTTATGCCTCGATTGCTTTGACCAAAAAAGAAAGTTTGCATCTTTCAATCCATGGAGAAAACATTAAGAAAAGGAGCTATGAGGCATTTTTTTTTTAAATCTGAATAATAAAAAAAAGGATAATTGGAATTTTATTCTCCTGTTTTGATGATATATCCTCAATCTGCATTTCATTCAACCTGTCCCCTCCATATTTGCTTACTCACTGCTTCATCTTTTACAGAAGAGGCACTGAAAAGCCTCTTTCTATCAGCTGGAAGGAAGCATGAAATATTTTGTTCATATATGCCAAAAAGTGAAAATTATGTATTGTTCCTAAAACTTGAAACAAGGTCTTCCAAGTGCAGATTCATGCTGAGAATAGACTGCAATAAATATCACAGACAGTATGAAAAACATAGGAGAACACATGAATGAGCTCATGTTCCAGTAAAGCTTAAAAGTGATAGTACAATAAAACAGGTTCTGTTTATTTTTAAAAGTTTTTCATAATTAGTTAGCTGATCAAATACTATTCCAGAATTTCCAGCTTGATAGTTTCTTTTCAGGTCAGAGCACTATACTATTGAGCTGAAGCACCTGAACAAGAAATTGCAAAAGAAAAAAACCACTACATAACTTATTTTAACAAAAATAAAATGAAAAAATATTTTAAAAAATCCCATGAAATATTAGAAGAAAATATCATTGATTGTTTGACTATAAACAACTTCTAGTCTTTATTTGTGTATATTTTACTCTAGATAATTTCAGCCTTGATGTCTTAAAAAAAAAAAAAAGCTTTCAAAATATAATTAATTCTAATGTAAAGCCTCCAAGAGACCTCTTGGTTATTTATCTATTTAAATAGCTAATTAAGCTAGCACTTAAAAACCATATATTTTATAGTTTGAATTAATCTTGTTTAAGCTTGATGAATAGTCTAAGGAACATAACTGGATGACTGTGACCATTCCATATTATAACAATTCTTATTATATGTGTTCCTGTAGAATATCTGGGGAAAAAAATGTTGAACAAGGGCTCTTCAACTCTTTTAAAGATAAAATAACACCTTTCATTATATTTGCCTCAGTGAAACTTGCAAACATTCACTATTATGGAGTAATATCTCTGAGCTTAAGCTAAGCTATCTTGTGTATGCCTTAAACAATCTTATTAACTAATTCTTAAATTAATGACATGCATGTAGAGGAGAAAAGTAGAAGCCCTATATTCAGTTTTATAGATGGAAGGTATGATGCCAGTTAAAATTACCTGCAGAGTCCCAGAAATTCCAAGAAGCTCTCTTCAAAGTTAATTATGTTGAAAAAAAATAATTATTGGTTTATCTCTGTCATTTTCCCAAGCTGTAATTCTCAAATCCTATTAAATTGCTATTCTCCACTAAAGAGCTTTAAGAAAGATCAGAATCATTTCTCCATGGTTATTGTTTTAGTGCTTGATTGTTGTATTTATGTCAGGAGCACAGATGCTTTTTGTTAATCAGTAGCAAGGTTTAGTTCCATTAGAACTTTCACACACACTTATCACAAGGCATAGATGGAATAACTATCTATATGAATCTAAAACTTTTTTAAGAAACTCCAGATTATTTATTTCTACATTTAAACGAGCCTATTTTTTAGCCTCTGGCAAATCTGTTTAGACCTTCATTTCATATATCAGTGCATTTACATTTTTACCATTCAGGTAATCAAATAATTTGGTTAGATACCATTTATTCTGAAAAAAATTGTGTATGCCAGATTTCAGTCATCTATTTTCTAACATTAGATGAAGTTTCTACAATAAAATCTCATAAGGTCAGAAAATCCCTTTTTTTAAATTACATTTCAGTCTAAAATTGTCAGCATGACATTAACACATATTCTATTTTAAGATATGATGTTGATAATAGTTTACAGTGTGATCATATAATAGTTTCACCTGTGTATTGGTCCAACAATAAAACCAGGAAAATGATGCAATTTAGAAAATCCTTTAAGAGATAAATCTTTACTGTAGGAAAATTAATATTTAATGTCTAAAAAATCTAGTGATATAAGAACTTAGAAAAGATTTTGAAAGGATTTTCCTGCATATGAAAATGTTCTGTTGTACCAATCTCCTAAATAGATTGCTGTATAAATATCTTATAACCTGTTATAATTGGAAGGATTATTTCTAAGCTACATTTGGGAACAATATCTGTCAGGGACCCTATAATTAGTCCAAATATACAGCCATGAGCTTTCAAAAAAAAAATTACGGTAGAAGCAATCACCAAAACTTACCTATCATGTAATTGTCTCCATCAGTGTTTTGAAGTTGGTTTCTCATGTTTTAATTCATCACTGAAAAACCTGAGTTTTTGGTTGTCAAATGATTTTTGGCACTTAAAAACTTATTTCTCCAAGATGGGATTCACCTCAGAACATATCCTAGTGAGTCTAAGATTAGACTCACTCTTGAAACACACAGTCAGAAAAAATTCCCTGTCTTATTCAAGGCAGGCACATTCCTTATTACTAAAACAACATGGATATTTCTCACAGTTTACATGGGTAAGACTTCTCCGATCAATGCTGTATTTAGAGACAAGTTGTGTTTAGTACCAGACAAGTTTGTTATTTTTTTATATTCCTTGAGTCCATCACCTTCTTTGGATAGAGACAGCTACATTTGATTTTTACTGTGAGCTGAGAATAACAGTGATGAACTTGGCACTAAGAAGCTGCAAAGATGCAGCAATGCTACATGTGTAAACATTCAAAATGAATCTGGTCACTCAAATGTGGAAGTATGACTTGTCATGCTGAATTACTACAAACAGAGCATGATTGATTGATTACACCCTGTCATAAGAAGTTCCCTCAGAGCAAAGGAATTAATTTAGATAAATACAAGGTAGCAATACACTTAGGAAAATGTCATATCACTAGGATGTACAAATCTAGTAAGATCAGACTAGGAAATTGATAGTACTGCAGATCTCACACATGCATGATTTTGCACAAAACTTTTTCATTGCATAAATAGGTGGCTCCTGCAGCAGAAAAAGAAATACAGTCTTAGTAATATTTAACCCTGAAGTAAATAATGTAATTATATTAAAATTGAGTAAGCAAAAATACCCCCCTAAAACTTATTATCTGGGATGCATTAATGCTCCTGAATATCTACTTAAAAAAGGGGACAAAATGAAAGTTTATTGTTTATCAACTGAGATACCAGAGATGCCTATGAATGAGATAAGGAATAATTTAAGCTTTAAAAATCAGTGAGAAGATCAGCATGAAACAGTGTACGAAGTGCAAGAATGTTTGAAACTCCAACAGATTTTCTGAAATATTCCCAATTCAGTGTGTACAATTTGACAGAGACAGTATAATATTGTAGGCACAACTACAGAGAATTTGACTGTACATATAAAAAAAAATACCAGATTGTTTATATTTTCAGTATTTTCCCCATATTTCTCAAAACCTTTACCGATTGTCATTACTTTTTGGGTTATGTTATAATTGTTCAAAATAGGAGTCATTTCACCTCTCCAAGACATTTAACTTTCACCTGAAATTTGTTGTCTATTAATGGATTTATATCATTAAGACACTAAAAGAGGACTTCAGTGGTAAAGCCTCAGACTTTTTTCCAAACTCAGTTTCTGTGTACACTAATTATGCATATTGAGATGCACAGTCATCCTTTTTGTTGTTTTATATATCCATCTCACATACTGGTAAAATTCACCTTCTTGGCTGTGTCTAGTATCCTTCAGGCATTACATAATTCATTTCTTTCATGGCAGCTGCCTGTAGTTTCCTCCTCTGTAAATTTAAATTTACTTCAGATAGTACCTGCTTTTCCCAAGCAGTTGAGGTCTGAAAGGTGATCAATAAGCAGAGAGCCATGAGGTGCTTTAGTTTCCATTCCATGTCAAAGGATCTGTGTCTACCTTAAGAGAGTCTATATCGGGACCAGTTTTGCAATGTGGTGCACATTGTTTCCTTTTCATAACCATCACAGTAGCCCATGTGGCATTGTATCAAACAAGGAGTGCTCTTGCACCTTTAGCAGAGGATGTGGACCACCAGTAGTGGTTGTAGGCTTGCTGGCTATGGTGTTTTTTTTCTGGAAAATAAAAGCTTTTCATTTTCAGCAAAGCTTTTATGGAGGTTTTCTTCTTTATGGGCTGCCATATGTTCTGGGAGTTTATAATTCATGTTTGCAATGTATTTTTCATAAATTCATCTGCACATATGTGGAGAGGAAGAAGATGTAGCAGGCAAGATAAAATATAACATTTAGGCTGCAATCTGCCCAGCCTTTCATTCTTGAGTTAGCAGTCTAAAATGATTTGTTGGGAAATGTAAAGGTTTCAAACAAAAGTTTTATCACAAATAGAAGACTGCTATATATTTTGGAGTAATTATAATTCATCTAATTAGCTTAGAAAGCTTGAGTGAATCAGTCTTAATTAATGTTGCAGCAAATCTGAAATTAACATTTGAGTCTAAACTAAGCAGCTCAGACAACTGATGGAAGGAGATAGGCATTTTAAGGACATCTCCAATGAAAATTCTAAAAATGGGCAGATGCTAATACTTTCATACTTCCCATCAACAACTCACTAGCTGGTAAAGCTGCTTCTTAATTTAGCTGTAGTGAAGCTGCCAGCAGAAAAAATTCATGGCACCTCCCTCTCTTTCATAGCTATGTTGGGGTAGGAGTCAGTTCAGAATCGCTGGTTTACTAGGCTTCTGTGTTGGAGCAATTCCGTCAGAGCCAAAGCATCGTTAAATCCTAATGGGTAAAGTTAGTACTGGGAATTGTGAGAACTGAAACAATTTTCAGCATCTTCTGTATGTTATATGTTTGACCCAAA
This sequence comes from Passer domesticus, assembly GCF_036417665.1. Lineage (NCBI taxonomy): Eukaryota > Metazoa > Chordata > Aves > Passeriformes > Passeridae > Passer > Passer domesticus. The sequence goes on along the minus strand of NC_087475.1, from coordinate 53,948,304 downwards.
ATGAATTATTTAAGGTGATCTTTCTTTCTTCTGACATCCCATTTACAAAGAACAAATCTTGTGTAAACTTACTGATCACTACTACATTAAGGACTACTTTGCCATCTCCAGGACATTTTCCGGTACTTTTTTCTATTAATTTGTTTGCAGTTTTGTACAGTGTATCCTATTATCCTATTTTAATTTTTTTATACTAGTCATCATCATGAAATATGGAGTAACTAATGAAAAACAGAAGGATTTTAAATATATACACTAAATTTAAGGAAGAGGAGGCCATTATATCATATTAAACACTATAAATTTATTTATCTGGTTATTTTCACAGTGAAGGCAATAACCTTTGCTATACCATAGTTTATGCTCAGTAAGAAATCACAGTATGATAACAGCACTTTAGTAGGACTGACTACAAGGGTGCTGCATGGGCTAGAGCCTGGGAGCTGGGGGACTCCTCAGGGTTTGGCTGCCAGGGTCAGTCCTAGCCAACAGCCAGGACCAGGACAGCTGGGGGCCACCAGCAAGCCCTGGACATCAGGCTGGGATACAGGCTGAGACAAGGTCAGCAAGCAAATCCAGAGGTGGTAACTTGGTGGGACCCATAGCTGGGCAGGGCAGGGCTGTGGGGAGCTGGAGAATGGCCTTACTGTGGTGTCACTGAGGCAGGGGCTGACAGATGCCAGGGAATACTGACAGGCCATCGGTAAAGTAGGCAGAGCCCAGGGGGACTGGTCAGGGACAGTCAGGCCTCTTCGTGCCCTCATGGCCCCACATGAGATATTCATGCTATAGATACCTACATTATTTTCTACAGCTACACACCTGATATAGATCTGATAACTTCCTGTAGAGTAGCTGACTACACGGCCAAAACAGCCAACAGCAGTGATTTAGTCTAAAGTACAACAATGGATCAAAAGTTTAAGCTAAAGAATTACATAAGTGCTCATTTGGAATGCTTTGGGACATGCTCTCTGAACCAGTACTGTGGTTTCAGGATGGCAAAGGTCTTCTCTAACTCCTTGTATTAAATCTGCTCTACCCATATAGATTTCTCAAGCCTTTGGGACACCACATGCCATTACTCAAACCTATCCTTACATAAAAGAGCCAAATCCCTACAGACTCTCCTGTGCATATTGGCTGTATCTCCATTGACTACCTGTAAACATGTAGCTTATATGTCAATACCTGGACATTGGTTCAGTTTCCTAAATATAGGTGTTTAATGCCATTTGAAAGGATCTATTTTATCTTTCATATGGTTTTGGTGACTACAGAACAGGGAGACCATCACCCTTTTTCAGTGGAAAAAAAGTCAAATAATTTGTACCAGAGTGTTTCAAATGTTTACATTTTTCAAGGCCTTAAAGATAGACATAAAATTGTAATTATTTCCATTAGGATATTTTCCTTATTTCACTAAGTGCATTATTCGGCCATTAAAATTCCCAGAACTTTTGCTGTAGCTGCAATATAATCTGTTGCTTTTAACTTGTATATGGGAAGATTATTTATACTTAATTATAGGACTTCAGACACAGTCTTAAAAGATGTCATGTTATTTTATCATGCTGCTTTTTCAGTTGGCTAGGGTAATTTTCACTTTTAAGCCTGTCTTCCTATTGTGTTGTCCAAATCATTATTACTAAGTTGCATTGACTGCTTAGTAGACTCCTGAAAAACCTGATACTTCCTAGATATTTGGCAAGGCTCATTAGTAATAGCAATGCATAAAAGGCCTTTGTAAAATCAAGATATGGAAAATCTGCAGCATCTTCTTTATCTACAAGGTTTGCTACCCTGTCATAATTAGGAAAAAATTTATAAAGAGGATTGTTTGACAGGAGTTGCTCTTGGAATGTTGCTGTTTTTTTCTCCTTGTTATCTCCTGTGTAGTTACAAACATTCACTTTTGTGCAAAATCAAGTTAACCACAGAATCACTAGGTTGGAAGAGACCTTAAAGATCATCGAGTCCAACCCATGCACCATGTCATAGGTTGAGAACGAAGTGAGTTTTTTAGGAGGTTGTGGTCAAACCAATCAGTGCTTGGATTTGAATATTGGCACCTGGTTTGGCCACTGAAGGTATGGACTGCCTCTGAGAACACAGGGGGTTAAAATCAAGAACTCCCAGGAGAACTCTCTCTTGGTCCCGGTCAGTGAAGGAGCTCAGAGCTCCCCTGCCCAGCCAGAGCTGGCTGGAGGAGGGAAGCCATGCAGCTGGGTGAGGGAGGCCGGAGCCTCGGGCAGAGGAGGGGGGTGAAGGCCTTGCAAGATGGAAGGGTGGAGGAGCCCTGAGAAGCATCAGGCCCCCCACCCGCCACACACACACCCCCTGGGAGATGGAGAGAGAGAGAGCCAGTGCCTGTGCTGCCTTGAGGTTTGATATTGTGCTGGCAGCACAGCTGGCCAGAAGTGGGGGATGCGGCACCGTCCCTGGAAGTTCTGGGCAGACAGAGGCAAAGATTTTAACCCCTTTCTAGAATAATGGAAACCTTACAAATACTGATCCTCCTGAATCTGAATGAGGAGAGAGAGACGAAGCAGGAGGAAATGAGCAAGTGTAATGAAAGTTGATGCACGTTAGAAATGTCAGAAGAGGTGGGAGGAGATGATGGAGTGACCTTGGTCTGGACTCTTTTCTTGTATGGCCATGGACAGAACCATGTCTTTCCTGTAACACAGAGACTGCGCTTAGTGGGAGGCAATACCTTGAATCAAAAGAGAAGTGAAGCAGTGGAGTGAACAGAGACGGCTGAGGAGGGTGTGGGATGCCCTCTGTCTTCAGTGGAAAGGAAGATCTCTGTTCACGAGGCCCCTCAGCCCCAGGGGGTAAATTTGGGGGGGACTGGTGTCCCGAAGTTGAGAGACTGCTGCTTTTGTTGGAACTGGGCGGGGCATCCTTAAACGGGGAGCCCTAAAGGCAATCCTGGTCCATGTGCAGTGGTGAGAGCACTGGACCTGGGGGGGAAGAAGTCACGAGGGCCGATGTTCTCCGGGCAATGCCACGAGTGACACGGAAACACAAGAGGTTTCAATTGTGTTTCCGGGGGAAGCCTATGGTGCAAGGGTGGACTCCTGTCTCCCTGATGGACTTGAGGGTTGATCATTTAAGGGGTGGTGATGGACTGAAAGTTGATTATCTGAGAGATGGTGATGGGGTGGAAATCTATGGTGTTATTTCATGCTGTGAAGGAAATGGGGGGAGGAGGAAGAATGTATTTGGAGGGTGTTCATTCTTAGTGCTGTGTCTGTTCCTTTTTAGATATTGTAGTTAATAAAGTTTGTTTCCTTTACTCCTAAGTTGGAGCCTACTTTGCTCTGTTCCTGATCACATCTCACAGAAGCCACTAGGGAAGTTGTATTTTCATGGAGGCACTGGCATTGTGCCAGCCTCAAACCATGACACCCCAACACCTCAAATAAATTGTGGCACCAAGTGCCACATCCAATCTTTTTTAAACACATCTAGGGATGGTGACTCTATCACCTCCTTGGGCAGACAATTCCAGTACTTTATCACTATTTCCGTAAAAAAAATTTTCCAAATATCCAACCTATATTTCCCTTGGTGCAGGTTAAGACTGTGTCATCTTCTGCCAGTTGCTGCCTGGTAGAAAGAGACCAATCCCCACCTGACTACAACCACCTTTCAGGAACTTGTGGAGAGTGGTAAGGTCACCCCTGAGTCTCCTTTACTCCTGGCTAAACACCCCAGCTCCCTCAGTTGTTCCTCACAGGGCATGTCTTCCCACTGAAAACTGAAGTAAAGAAGGTGTTAAGCACCTCTGCCTTTTCCTCATCTGCAGTTAATAAGTTCCCTCCCACATGCAGTAGAGAACAACATTTGGTCTTATCCTTCCTTTTGCCGTTAATATATTTGCAGAAACATTTTTTACTATCCTTTACAAAAGCTTGCAAATTAAGTTCAAACTGGGCTTTGGCCTCTCTGATTTTTTCCTACATGCCCTAGCAACCTCCTTGAATACTTCCTGAGACATCTGACCCTCCTTCCAAAGATGATACATCCTGGTTTTATTCCGAAGATTCTTTAAAATCCTGTTGCCCCTCCAGGCTGAATATTTTTCTCATTAACTCATCTTTTCGCACACAGTCTGTTCCTGTGTCCTCAATCCATTTTGAGGCAGTCCCATTTTTCCTGTACTCTTGTTTTTGAGGGATGCTTCCCAAGGAAGTTTTTCAGTAAGTCTCCTCAACAGGCCAAAGTCTGCCCTCTGGAAGTCCAATGTAAAAGTCTTATTGATGTTCCTCCTCATTTCACCAAATATTGAGAACTTTATAATTTTATGATCACTGTGCCCCTAGTTGCCTCCAACCATCTCATTTCCCACCAGTCCATCTCTATTTGCAAACAACAGATCTAACATAGTCCCTCCCCTGGTGGGCTCCTTCACCAGCTGTGACAAAAAGTTATCCTCCACACTAAAAACTTCTGGGCTGCCTCAAGTTAACGAAAGACTGTATGAAGCACTTTGTGCCATGGTCTAGTTGATGTGGTGATGTTGGGTCCTGGGCTGGATTCAATGATCTCAGAGGTCTTTTCCAGCCTAATTGATTCTGATTCTGGTACTCAAAACTTTCATATCAATTTCCTCTAATAAGAAAAACTGAATTTGTTTTAAACTGTTTGTACCTGTTGGACTGAATATTTAACAGCCATTAGAGTGTTCAAGAGGTAGCTAGCTGTGGGCTAGAACAGCTGTTTTTGTCTGTTTCTCTGCTTCATTCCTGATGTCACTTGAGACACTTGAATGACTCTAGGTCCTAGTTCTTTTTTACCTCTTCCATTTAACTCCTGATCAATTTTTAATTCTCTGTTCCTGCTACTGACTCTTGACCTTGGGCTTACCTTTTCATACATCTCCAGAGTTTTTTCTCCCAAGATGTTTCCCTTGATTCTCTATATGGTGCTGGACTTTTTACAGATCCAGAGCTACAAAATATGTGCAACTTCATGAGGATTATGAGGGCTACTAAATCCTATATTTTTTAATAGCCACATTAAAAATGTCCATTTACACAGTTTTAATTATTGGGATTTTGTGTCCATGTTCTGTTGTCACTGAAAAGCAAAAACCAGTCTTCCAGATTCTATTTTTGTGTGCTGTTTTTCACAATATGTCATTGAACTTCTTTAGATTATGACTTTCATAAAATTTCTTCCATATATTTCTGTTATTTCTTCGTACTTTATTTTCTGTTCAGCACAACAAAGATGTTTTCTTTGTTGGAAAAGTTCAATAAATCTTTAACTGTGAAAATAAAAATGCATAAAAGGAATAACCTTTCTCTGTACATACAGTGTAAACCTTTTGAATTTAATTTAATTCTAGTCAATGTCTAACAGTGAGATGAATTTCTGTGGTGCAGGTTAATTTCTGTATTGCAAGCAACGCAATTTCACTACATCTTCCATGTGGCATTGATCATGGGTTGTAAGGTTCCTGTTATACTCCTTGGATATTTAGTTTGATTCGTCCTAATAAAAGGTATCCAATGCCATTTAGGACAGCCTAGAATATCTAGTGTATCTGTGACTTTATTTTTGATTGATAGAAGCTGCATAGGACCTGTGGGATATTTGTGTAACACTGCACAGGAAGGTGAAAACCCAATGGGATGTGTCTTGACATGGTAATGGACTCACTGAATCAAACCCTTAGTTCATATGCAAATGTTAATATTTAGGCAGAAGATTTACTTGCAAGCATTGAATTAGTATTTATTCTTATTTCTGTATATTAAGTCATTAACTGGAAAAAAAATTGACCTGAAGACATATTTTATTTTCTTATAATTTCCTTCATTGTTATGAAGACTGGTATTTCATTATCAAATTTTATACAACTTAGTATGTGGGCAAAGCAGTGCACATACAGCTCTCCTTACATTGTTAAACTTATTCTGTTCTTAATGTTGCACATGCGTTGGCTTTTGTAAGTCCTAAAATATTAACTTTTCCACTTAAAATTTCCTACACTAACTAATTCTGTGCTTCACAATGTACTTAATACTCATTTGTTGAATGCAAAATCAACTATTCATGTGACTTTCAGATTTTGGTCAGTTTTCATCCCAGTGGTTGACAGTAAGAAGGACTTCCATCTGAAAAAAAGAGCATGTAGATAATTTAGTGTTGGGTAAATAGTAGATGATTCTTATAATAGAAGGGTATTGGCCTACCCTTCTATTCCTGGAAAGGCTTCCATGACTAAAAGTCAACTATTTACCTAAATCATCTAAAGACTTTGAATGAAAAGCATTTACATGCTTGTTAATAAGCATAAAATCAGTTTTTGGGTTAAGCATGGGAGAAAGAGAAATGGCTTTATTGAAACACAAATGAAGAATATAAATTTTAAAATCTGATCTCTTCAAATTTTGGACAGAAAAAACCCCAAACCAACTCAAACCAAAAACCACCACAAACCCCGCAGCAATTTAGCAGATCTTAAAGGCCTTCAACATTATTTGTATGGTTTGTTGCCAACAGATCAAAACTTTTATATAAGTTTACAAAACTTTTATATAAGCTTAATATCAAGCTTATAAGCTTGATAATATTAGTGAAAATTATTATTATTAGCACTGCATTACTAGATATGAAATGACCTTGAAGTACTTAGGCCACCTTCTAAGAAAGGTATATAATACCAAAATTGTGACAAAAAATTGAATGGTTGAGCTAAAACTAACTTTTAACAAATGAGACAAAACACTTAGGACAACTCAAGTTCTTCATCAGGAAGTTACATGCACAGTTACTTTTTGTGGTACATACGCTCTGTGAATAAATATCAAAACCCTAGAGCTGTCTTTTAATACAACTATAAAGAAGATTTAATTGGAAATCTTGCCAAATGTTTCTGGTAGAGAAATATTTAATTACTTGCAATGATACAATTTTTTTTCACTTCTACACCAGTGTTTTAGAAAAAGAAATTAAAAGTTATGACTCCAGAATATTTTGAAATATAACTCAAAATTTGATTATAATTAAATTTTGAAATTATTTCTTTAATAGTTAGTTATAACTTATAGTGATTTTAGTGTAGTAGCTTCACCTTTCGGAGGGTCACGGGAACTGAAATTGTCTATACATATGTAATTTTGTATTTAAGTGATCAAAGGCAGCTTCCAGTCAGATCATATTGAAACATGGTGTCTTATTTTCTAGATCAAACTATGTCTGTTCTGTAATGAGAATATTTATTTCAGCTTCAAATAAGAATGAAATCAAATAGGAGTTTGAACTTGCCTTCAAATTGACATTCTTGTGGTTTGATCATCTATTCAACAATAAATTGAGAGTATAAATACATGCATAGGAAAACAGCAGGCATCCTTCATGATCAACTTTTCAGTAGATTGGATTAAAGTAAAAGTATTCTTTTTCTAACGAAGTGGCTTAGATTTCTGGTTGCAGAGCAATCTGTGAAGAAAAAAATATTTAGAGGATGTTCTAGAGTATTTATCTATTATTAAAATAATAAAAAAATAGAGTCTATTCCCTGAACTTGAGATAAACCAGCACACTATGTTCCTATCTGTTCAACTAAAGTCTTATACTTACCTACACTGCCCCACATCTGGGAGGAGATATGGAATTTTGGGAACAGTCCATGGCTTTTGCTAATGTCTGAATTGTCCTGAGCTGTTGCTTGGCCTGTTTAAAACTGTGACAGGGATCCCTCTGAATATACTTGTACAGATAACCATGTTTCCATCTTTATCAAAATTGATGTTCTCTGACACAGTTTGATTTATAACTAGAAATGTAAACATTGAGAATTGCTTGATAAATTATGTATCGTTGGCTTTTCTTAAACATTAACTGATTTTGCAAATTCTGACTTCCTAAATATTTCATCCTTCATAATTCCACTCTCTAAGGCAAAGACATCTTCACAAATGCAAAGATGAAGTTCAGTCCCTCAGTCATTGATGAGCTCCAGAAATTGCATTTGTATTTAACTGTTCAGAACAGTATGCAGGATTGTGCTGGTGTACAGGACTGTGTCCAAGGCAGAGAGGTAAACAGAGAGGAAGGAAGTATGATGATTAATTTTAATTTCAAGGAATTTGTGTGCTGGATTATTCAGATTCACTGCAGGCAGGAGTAACTCTTGAGTTGAAGAAATTGGATATTATTCAATTCTCTCAAAATTACCCTCTGCAAAGATCCTTTTATAGGAAAAATGGTGAACCATATGCTACAAAGATTGGTCATCCATGAGGACAACAGGACATCATTCATTTGTCATCAGGACAAAGCCATTGCTGAACCCCATGAGATCACCACAAATATGTTTCAGATAATATTCAAAACTGTATCCAAACTCAACAGCTGACCACACTCTCTATAATAAGATTAACTAAATCCCTATATTTTGTTTTGTTCAAAATCTGAATTCAAATGTTATTATTCTGACTTTCATTTGATATCCCTATAAACATCTTTGATGTAATTGCAGACCAGCAGATTCCTATCAGTGATGGTCAGTTGCTCTTTCTTTTCTGAGATTAGTGTTTCTTCCCTATTGCTCCTTCTAAAAACTGTGGAAGCTTGGATGACCCCCAGGATCTCACAAAACACTCTCTTTTGATTTAGACTGACACATTACCTGTATCATATTGTGTGTATCTGCAAGACTAACACAAATCAATGGTTGAAAAGAAATACTGTACCAGTGTCTGATTATGAAATAATAAGTAGACGCATATTTTAAAATCTAAGGTATTTATAATATACTATGAATTGTAAGAAATAGGCATCTGTTTTTTTTGGGTTTTTTTTAATCTTTTAAAGATCAACATTATTTTAATAAATGCAACCACTGTCATTGCTAATTCTTTATATGCTATGTTAAACAAACTAAATTTGAATGATGGGCTGCAGCATCAGGGAATTCCCACACCTGCAATACTCAGAATTATTTACTTAACTTAATGAATTCTCCTCTGAATTTCTTCTTCCAAAAAAAAAAAAAAATTTCTGTCCCTTTAAATTCATTCATATTGAGCAAGATGACTGGTAAGAGAAAATCTAATTCAGAGTTCACCTGAAAACCCTATCCAGTCAGTAGTTCAACATTTGCCCGTTTAATATCCAAATACTGATTTGTCCAAGAATGTGACTGCCATCGTAACTATCTGTTACTTCCCTCTGGCAGTATTGCTAATGTGTTTTGGGTCATTATCTGATGAAAGACTCTGGCTGGTGTGGCATTTACAAAGACATACCCTAAACTTTTAATTGCCTGAGAGTCTGCACTCCTGCCTTGCATTTGCTATATGTTAGATACTCTGTCCATGATACTTTTGTAATGAACTGTATCATACATTAATTTTTGCACTAAAGAAAAAACATGGCAAATCAGTGGGGTAAGGATGCAGGTCCTATGATAAATAAATTAAAATATAAGTAAATAAATATAAGAGAGAGATATTTTCTTGTGAGGTGAACCTGGACTCTTTTAGATAATTTGATGGAGTATCTATGTCTGTTCACAACAGCAATCGGAAGGTGGAAAGATATTAAAGGCACATTGCTGGAGCCAATATTACATTCCCATTGTTTCAGCTTACTTTTCTTAAAAATAAAAAAAATTAAAAAAAATATAGAGGATATCTGTGGAAAAGTAGCAAATTCTCTTATGATTCACCAAGTTGCTTTCTGGCTGCTGAATGAGGGATCCTGGTTTTGTCTGAAGAGTAGTGAATTTCAGTTATCTCTGCAATATCACTATTAGGTCTGTTACCAGTACAATCATGAGATAACTTGCAGCATCACTCTCTGTTTCCAGTAAACTCTACTGCATTTAGCCGGTGATAGTGAGGGACAGAGGCTTCGTGGATAGGCAGAAGTACAACAGGACAGTTCTATCTGCTATGGACTTAGGGCCAAGGATGTGAAGACCTAAAAAATAACTAACAATTCTTTAAGAGACTATTCAGCAAGCTTTACAGAAGACAAAAAAAAATTCTGAGCAATTTCAAACTTTAAAAAAATATATTAGGAAAAAAAGGTTAAACATTGATTCTAAATTATACTTGCTTTTAAATTTTTATGGTTAAAGCACCTTAAATATTTCAAGTTTTTCACAGCTGTAACTGGTCTGAGCAGGTGTTGGTGCCTCTCCTTAGCTATGAATTTCTTAGCTCTAAAGGTGAAGAGTTATTTTTCTCTTGCAGGGCTCATGAATCTTGCTTTCTTGACTAATCAGTGACAGAGCTTCAACATGAGGTGGAAAGGGTATTCCCATTTTGTTTTTTCCCTCTTATTTCCCGCTTTCCTCCCTCATGCTTGTGTGGTGATCAGGGCATACTCCTTAAGAGGAAGAAAGTAAAAAGTGTCTGAAATCCTTTAGATTAAGGATACTGAACTCTAATCCCCCAAGTGATTTCTTTAACCAAGAGTCTGTCATACAAAATATGAGCAATGCCTCCCCTCATCCCCTTTCTCTCACTGCTCTGTTTTAAAGGTAAAGCAATTGAAAAAGTTTTATAGATGACTCAGTAACTGTCAATGCACAGTTACATTACAAGTTTCAGAACTTCAGTCCTACCGCATTGGTTTTCTTAGGAAATGTATGAATTCCATCTGGGGATAGTTGAGGGCTATGCATCATCAAGAGGAGAAAAGAACAATTCTAAGCATAAACAAAAATGGAATTTCAGGTAATTAGGAAATCTATAGGTCAAACACAGGCTAGAAAATTTAGCTGTTTGCTCAGCATGCGTATTTTCAATGGCAGTTAATCTGCAAGAGGTGCATACTTGATCTACATTTTTTAAAGGTGTCTGTATTTTTTTAAACATATGTACTTTATCTTAGTTTATTCTATACTACTAGAATTACTTCTATCATCTGCCATTGTTTATAATTTCTTTCCAAAATATTTAATTTATTTTTATATATTGGAAATATATGCTGCTTTTCCTTTTAGTGCTAATACCACTTTTATCTCTTTTTCTGAATAGCTGTAGATATAAATTTGATATAATTAATGTAGCAATCTTTGACTCAATCTTTCCAAACTCCATAGGCTGAATTTTTACTGATGACATTAATATCTGGGAAAGTGTTATCATTAGTACATTACCTCTTTGTACATTATCTTGGTAAGTGGAAAGATTAGGGAATTTTACTAGAGATGGCTTGCCTTGTTAATTAGGCCTAACTTGCTAATATTCCGATTTATCAAAAAATGAAGACAAAATAGCTGATAGTATGGGTGTAGACCATAAAATGTAAGAACATAACCGAGCAGCCATTTGAGGACAATTTTACTCATGATCAAATGTATGAGTTCTGTTTCTTGGTCTGTTTCTCTTCCCAGCTGTTAATGTAATTTGGGAAATTTGAGTCAAGGAGATATATAAAATAGAGATACTAAGATCACAGAGTAGTTAAACCTGCTGTTCAGAATTGAATGTTAGAGAAAGTCAAGTTGGAAAAAGTTCATAAAACCTAAGTCAATCAAAACAAGCAAGAGGCTAGTCTAAAGAACTCATTCAGATTCCCTGTCACTGTAATAAAGAATTGCCTTTTCATGTTGATATTACTTTCTGACTGCAAGTGTCTTTCTGTTTCTTGGATTTTTTTTTCCTATTTTCTACTGAGGCATTTTAGACATCAGTGTTAGACTGAATGTCAACTTCACGTAAGTCAATTTAGGTGAGACAAATCTCAGGTTGGTGTCTGAGTCAGTAAAAAAGTCTGAAGAGTATGTGACTAGAGGTTATTTACACAATGTCCTGTTACAAGTTCATGGTTGAGAGTCAGAAAATATTATTACATTTATTGATCTGCCTGACACAGCTGTTGTGAAAATTATTACTTCTTTGTATAAATATAAATAAATCCAAAAGATGCAATTCTACCTCCTCTGGTCCAGCTAAAATGTATGTAATATTTCTGGTCAGTTTATGTTATAAATAAGAAGATTCTTCAAAGATTTTGGTAGAGGAAATTTGTTCTCCTATCTGTTACTACTGTTCAGCAGTAACAAAATGAAGCAGAAGACAGAAGTAAGCCTTCAACTTCCCTCATATTTTCTTATCAAATGTTTATGTAGGCATGTTTATTGCCTACAAGGATATTTTATTGCTGAAGGATAATAATCTATTTCTCTGCATTTGTATTTGCTTTATTTGTTGAATTCAGAATTTCACAAGGTTTGAACATTTAAAATTGCACTTTTAAATCATTGAAATGGGAAAAACTCTAGTTGTGAATTCAAATGTATCACAAACTTAAGAGGTTTTACTGATTCCATGTTGTGCCTCAGTAGAGAAAAATACACATATCAAATTGTATGATTGATTTTCACACAGCCATAGAATCCTTTATGTTGGAAAATACCTCCAAGATCATCGAATCCAACCTTTGACTGACTTTGTCCACTAAATCAAAGCCCTAAGTGCCAAAGTCAGTCTTTCTTTGAACACCTCCATGGGTGGTATATCCACCACCTCCCTGTGTAGTCCATTCCAATATTTGACAATGCTTTCTGTGAAGAAATTCTTTCTGATGTCCAAACTGAATTTCCTGTGGTGGAGCTTTAGGCTATGTCCTCTTGTCCTGTTGCTAGTTCCCTAGGAGAAGAGTTTAACCACAACCTGTCAACAGCCTCCTTTCAGGCAGCTGTAGAGAGTGATAAGGTCTCCTCCCAGACTCCTTTTCTCCAGGCTAAAGAGCTCCAGCTCCCCCAGCCACTTCCCATAGGACTCACTCTCTAGACTTCTACCAATTCTGTTGCCCTTCTCCGGACTCACTCCAGCACCTCAATGCCTTCCTTGCAGTGAGGAGCCCAAAACTGGACACAGCACTCGAGGTGTGGCCTCAGCAGTCCCAGTACAGAGGAATAATCACTGCCCTGGTCCTGCTGGCCACACTAGTTTTATTAGACGGGTCAGAATGCCATTGGCCTTCTTGGTTACCTGGGCACACTGATGGCTTGTGTTTGTAGCCTCTCATCACATCTGTCCTATGAAGTTGTATTTGATACCTCAGGACATATCAAATGATGTTGTCATTGATGTTATAATATAAGCAGTCATCACTGCTTATATTATATATTAATTCTATATATTAATTCTGTCAGGCAATAGAATTGAGTATCTTGTCAAAACAGTCTGAAGTGCTTTTAAACCTCCTAGAGCATCAAGTTTCTGTGATCCAAAGCCTAATTTTAATGCTACACAGTGGCATAATCTTGGCTCTTGCATCCAGGAAAATTGCCAAAACTCTGGGAAAAAGCACTGACAAAACTGCATAGGATAGCACCATGAAAGGTAACAAAGGTGAGACTGCAGAAAATGTAAGAGAGAGTTGTTTAAGGATTCTGCAGAAATAACAGGTGAAAAAAAATCTTTAGGAAAAAATAAAATTAAAAAAGAGAGAAACTTTTAGTCCCAGTAATCAATTGCATAATATCAAGCAAGAAATATTTTACATTTTTAGTTTTACATAATTTGTTTATGTGATTTCTATCCATGTGTAGAATATCTGCAGTTATTTCATATTCAAGTTCAGTTTCTCCTGCTCTCTGATCTCTTCTTTTTCTTCTCCAAATACTTAAGTTCCACAATGAAAAGGCAATACTTTTTGGATCAAGGTTTTATACTGAGTGAAATAGTTTTTTAAAAATGCACAAAGACAATTTAGTCTGTTTTATAATTCTTGAAAATAAAGACTGAAATCCCGCTCCCTATCAGTAGAAAGGAGGATATGTGTTGTAGTTATTGTTAAATACATTACAAAAAATTTTTGGTGTAAAACTGAAGTAAGTCTGAGTTCTGAAGTCTTTTGAGATAACTTTGCTCCAATGTGTCCTGGACACCTTATTTCCAAGGAGCAGGAAAGAGTTTTCTCAGGAAAACCTGTTACTTGGGAACAAAGAGACAGTGGAATGATGGTAAAATAAAATATATTAAGCATTTTCAGGAGGTGAGGAAGAAAAAGGTCTTGATCTCACTCCTACTTAATTATTAATAATAAATAAATGGCTTCAGTTAATTTTATCACACTTGAACACAGAAAAGGAATTAAAAGAAACCTTTTTATCTGGAGGGTTATGAAGAAAAATAGGCATTAGAAATTCAACCCAAAGAGTGTGTTAAATTACCTAAAAAATATTCTATCCTCTCTCAAGGCCTATCCTAAATAATTTGAGAACAGAGATGACATTTAAAAGCAGAAGAGAAGGTGGGCAGGAAGATCACAGCAGAAAAGATGAATTTCTTGTGCCGCTATATAACACCATCATTTTTCTTAATTATTCTTGACATTTCACCTATTATTCTGTGAGCTCCCTCAGAGCATAGAGGGGAAAAATGCCAGTTGCTTTTCAGAATAAAATGTGAAGAGGTGCTTACTGTCAGCTTTTATGGCTGAAGTCTGCCCTTTGATACACAGAATCATAGCACCACCTATCTGGTAACGTTATCTGTTGTGTTTGCAGATGTACAACCCATGGCAGAGTATGGAAAATGTGGGGTGTGAAGAGTATTTTTGTGGAAGGAGGCCACTAGGCTAAACTTGGTTTTATGCTGGAAGAGGAATACTGAAGATATGCTGAAGCAAAATAATGTTTAAGTGCTGAATTTACCCTCTAAGAATTTTTTTCAAAATTTGTCTATGAAAATAAATAGTATGCATCTGCATAGGACATTTGAATTTAATATATTGTCTAAACCAAAGGAACAAAATTATCTACTTATCATAATGAACAAAACATTAATTTCCTCTGCTCTTTTAGGGTGTTGCTGTAAAACAAAGATTAAGAATTGTTCATCAATGTGAAAAGGATGTAGACATTGTACTTAGAAACCTAAAGTTTGTATGGAAAGATAGAAAACAAAGCAGAAAACTCAAAAACACTGGTGGTATAAAATTTTATATTCTTAATAGGAGATTTTCATTTTATTGGGTTTTTAAATTTATTTTGTATACCTCAGTGAATCATGATGTATATGTAAGAAAAAAAGTTGCTAGCTCATATCTTTTCATCAATCAAGATAATCACTAATATTGAAAAAAAAAATCAACCTAATTAGGTTAATACAATTAAAAGTGTATGCTGGGGAATCAATAAAGAGAAGTGACAACAAATAATTTCATAAAGCAAAACACAGATGTGAGAGAAGGCTGACATCCGTGGCAGGATATATTTATCCACCTATTTTTTAATGTATTTATTTATTTATTTAAGGGAATGCTGACTTTTTCCTGGACATACAGTCTCAAAATGAAAATCCATTTTACTCCCATTAAACTTCTTGGAAATTTGATACATTTTGAAGATAAACATCTCTTCCTTAAATCTTTCCCATCTCTAATAAGATTCACAAATGCAAGATAATGAAGTTACATTAGTAGAGATCTATAGAATCTCAGTATCTTCCCCTCTATTACATTTCATTCCAGGAAAGAAAATCTTCCATGTCAATCCACTATGAATTGTCAATTCTTTAGTATTTTTTGGTCTTTGTTCTCATAAAATCCGCTCTCCTTTCCAATAGCAGGATATCTCTTGTGCTTCAGCATCCTAACAAATGGTACCGAAAGAGAAAAAATAGCAATTGTCACTGCTTGATGGATAGTAATATATTTAATAAGTCACATTTACTAAGCACTAAGCACTAAAGTACTTGGATTCCACAACCCATCGTTATTATTTATGTTTAATGCCATTTAAATATATTAGATTCTGAGTAACTTTAATGTAGTGGTGTGGTGTGTTGACCTTGCCTGGATGCCAGATGACCACCGAGCAACTCTACCATTTCCCTTTCCAAATGGACAGTGGGGACAAAATAAGATGGAAAACAACTCATAAGTTGAGGCAAGGTACTTTACTAAAACAAAAGAGAAAATTTGTGTGTTCATAAGCAAAGAGAAAAAAAAAAGTTTATTCTCTTCTTGCCATCAGCAAGGCATTTCCAAGAAGCAGGGCTTCAGCGTGCATAGTGGTTGCTTTGGAAGGCAAACACTGTAAAAAATGAGTGCACCCCATTCCTCTTCCTTCCCTTGGCTTTATATCTGAGCTGACGTCATGTGGTATGCAATACCCCTTTGTTCAGTTTGGGTCAGCTGGCCTAGGTGTGTCCCCTCCCTGGACCTTGCCCATGCCCACCTCTTGATGTGGGGTGAATGTTGAGAGATATCGCTGATGCTGTGCCAGTGCTGCTCAGCCAGAACCAAAACTGGTGTGTTATTAACACCTTTCCTGCTACCAATGCAAAGCACAGCACTGTGAGTGCCACTGTGGGAAAACAAGCTCTGTCTGCAGAGTACAATCCCCAACCTTTATTCCATGTTATTTGCATCATACTCAGATGCCACACAATTTATATATCTTCTAACTGTTCCATTGTATTTATTTACCGTTAGTGAAATCTCTTCTTACTAACACATACAACTTAAACTGCATCCTTAAACCATTTCTATATCCAACATACAGGTTTGTACAGATTTTATACATTTTCCTTAACTATTATCCTCTGTCCTTTCAAAAAAATATATTATTTTCTCATTTTATGGACTTCCTCCACCCCTCCAGCTCTTTGACTTGGGCCTAAAATTAATTTTTCATTGGTTCACATCATTCTTACTACTTTACTTTTTGCAACATATATTACAGATTATTTCTCCCCCAAGGTTAAACCTAGAGTCACACACCAGGTCTCCCTGTCCTTCTACATTACCCACAAAGTGCACCCTGGTCCTTAGGCAAGGAATATCCCACAAGTGAGTTTTCCTTTTCTCATGGGAGGAGAAATCCACACAGACTTCCCCTGCCATTTTCCCTTGTAGTGTAGTACCGTATCTCTTCCCATGGTGTGTAGGGGTTTAGTTTGGGCAGGACCAGGGCGGTTAGCAGATCCCCTAGGGTCTGCCAGCCAAGTGCCTTCTGCTAAGTTTACTCCCAAGGCTATGTCCCAATTACCTAACATTCCTTACATAGCCTTCAGCAATCTATTATACCTCTCAGTCTTTCCAGAGGATTGCGGGTGATGAGGAATGTAATATGTCCACTCACTGCCATATTTCTTTGCCCAAGAATTTAGAAGTTCAAAAATGAGTCCCATTGTCAGATTCAATTCTCCTTGGGGTACCCTGTTGCCACAAAATATGTCTCTTAAGGCCTATGATGGTGTTTTGAGCAGTGGCATAGCTTACAAGGTAAGTTTCCAGCTGGCCAGTTTTTGCCTCCACCATGGTGTGTATGTAGCTCTCTCACCTTGGTATGTTCATGACAGTGGTACAAGGTAGTCAATTTGCCAGCCTTACCACGTAGGAAACCCAGCCACACTCTCTATTCCAAGGAGATTTCACTGATGTGGCAAGCTTGATGGCAGCACGTTTCACATTGGTGGATAACATGTGTGATACCTTCTCTCCCTCAATCACAAGGCCATGTGTATGCTGCATCCCTTCTTAGATGTCCTGATCTTCCATGGGCCCATTGGGCTATAAATAACCCAACCTTTCACTCCCAGTCTAGGTCTACCTGAGGTATTCCAATCTTGGTATCCTTATCTCATCTCAGTCACCTTCTCTGTCAATGCTCCAAAATCTCAGCCTTTTGGCCAGTCCATAAGCTCTTCCAGAATTCTTAGTAAATTGGATTTTCCCATTTGGATTCATTGTATAATCAGTGCTACCATGACTCCGTGTAGCACTGCTCATGTGATATGTTGAGGGGATGTTTCCTCTGACCACCCAGTGTGACATGGGAAATCACAGTGCCAAGAGGAGACATGCTTCTGTCCCAACAACTTCTGAGGTAGATCAAACCCTCTGACAGCCTGTTATTTTCTCTTTTTTTTTTTGTTGGAGTGTAGCAGGCTTCTGATCCTTGATTTCCCTGGTTCCAAAACCCTAATGGTTGACCCTGGTTTTCTTCCGATGTTCTTTGCCATATTTTTCATGTGAGAGCATGCTCCCCAGCTTCAGAGCAGAGCATATTTTGTGTGGCTGATCCTGTCCAAATGGGCTGTTAGCCACCTCAATAGGTACATGATGGTGTCCATCCTGCCATTTTATTCCCAAAAACTGTATCTCCTGCAAAGGTTCCTTTAACTTACTTTGTTTTATGGCAAAACCAAATTTCAGAAGGATTTGGGCTATTTTCGTCCGTTTCTCAAAAACTTCTGTTGTATTTCCCTAGTCATTGATATCATCAGTATATTGCAGGTGTTTTGGAACTTCACTTCGTGCAGTCTGAATCAGTCTGTGCCAGACAGTGGAGCTCATCCCTGGCAGGTTTTCACTCCTGGGGCAGCTGATTCCAGGTATACTGGACACCCTTCCAAGTGAAAGCAAACTATGTTCTGCACTTTACCTCCAGAGGGATAGAGAAAAATGCATTAGTGATATCAATTGTGGCAAACCATTTGGCTGCCTTTGACTCCAGATCACATTCAAGTTCCAGCATGTCTAGTATGGAATGAAGATTTAATTCCTACTTTGCATCCATGGTCATACACTGCAATTTATCTTGTAAAAATCACCTATTGTTATAAAAGCTCTAAAACCTGAGAAAGAAGGAACTTTGTACTGTGGTAGATAGATAGATAGATAGATAGATAGATAGATAGATAGATAGATAGATAGATAGATAGATAGATGTATTCTGCGTAATGAGAAAAGTAAGGTAATTATGACAGCTTGTCCTTGATGTCCTTCAACAGAAAATAATCTGACATAAATGTTTAATAGAAGCATGACACAGAGATTTCACACTCTCCATTTATGATGTTTTTTATATGTTATTAATTTTTAAATTATTGGATGTCTACATTTTTTCATAGCAAAGTCTTATAACTTGAGGGAGGTGTTGCCTCAGGCAAAGCAGTGCTGTTTGATTTATCTTCTGCACTCGTCTTGCTTTAACAATATGAACTTTTTTTCAGAGAAGTGCAAAGCTGTGTTTGACCCCACAGGGAAAAAGTTTTCTTTTTTAAGAAATGTGTACAAAGTACTTAATAAGTTATGTTACTCAGTTTTTACTGTATATTATTTTTTCAGTGACTACACTTAAATTTCTAAATCCCCAGATCCCAACATTTTAATAAAAACAAGACATTTTTAACAAAATGTCAGCAGAGAAGTGATCAAAGTGCTATGGGAGCAGTTAGGCAACAGTTTGAGCTTTGAATTTCCTATTCGCTTTCCAAAACATTCACTTAAAAAGCGTTTATTGAAGCTGAACTGCCTTTATCAGCCTGATCAGAGCTCCATAAAGAGCATGCATGATTCAACTGCCTTTCCAAGCTTTAAAAATATAACTTTGATATATGCCTCACAAGTACAGCACAATAGTTTTCATGCTCACGTTTGTTAAGATTTAGTGCAGCGATTAAAGAACAGAAGGGCTCTTTGGTGGCAAATCTCAGACATACCAAATATCCCAAAGCACAACCTTCTACAAATCAGAGATTAAGGTAGTGACAAAAATTTCCACTTGATTGCAGTTTTTTCCCGTTAAACTGGTGTCAGGAGTGACTATCTTTTCGATCAAATCTCTCAGGGTGGTGATTTTTTTAAATTTTTTTACTCTGTGAGAAAAATATCAACTGAGAGATAAAAAGTGACATTTTTTGTGCCTTGTCCAGAAGTCAGTCGATTTACTTGAAAAATTTTGTGTGTGCCTGACCTATACATGAAGTTTGTGACATGCCTCTTGTCAAGTATTGATCATTTAAGACTTTACTGTTTGCTTACTGCAATGTAGCTAATAATCTCTTTCTATTCAGTTTTGTGGCTTTGAATTTTTATCATGACCCAGCTGATTTCTCTTGGACATTCTTGCCTCATCTATGGGCAATGGGGTAAATGCGCTATGGAAATTAAGCCTACTAAAGCACCTTCCCTGGGCAAACAGAATTTGTTTTCCATCAGTTCACACTGCAAGTGGTTTGCATGCAGATAGATACATTTGGAAGCAGCAGATGCTATCAATCTTTATGACTTTCTGATACACACCATTTCACCTCTACCTCTCGTAAGGGATGGCTGAGCAATCATGCTATATTCTCCTTGAATGACGTAGAACCTTCTCATTCAGCTCACCTCAGCATTTTGTGGTAATTGCTAGGACTGCACAAAAGATAGGACTTTCATCAAGTCTCTTCTTGGTGTCTTTCAGATGGCATTCGTATCTGCCAGACCTTCTCTCTCAACACTGTAATTATACAGTCATTCTTTCCATTGCTTCTCAATTCAGGATGCAATTACATCTTATTTTCTTAATGTTCCCTGACTATTTTTATACAGATTCAAAATGCTAGCAAAGACATTCCTAGGTTCACTGGCAAATCTTGTATGAAATTGTGAAAAGCCAGTAATGTGAGAAAAAAAGCTCATATCTTTAGGAAATTTGTATATATCTCACCAGAGAAACAGGATGATCTTCAGCAGAGTATTTTAATTCTGTCTTGTTAAGAACTGTAGATCTTGCCACCGCAAAGAATTATATGATGGAATCTCTGAAGCTAACACCCAAGTAGTTTGCAATGCAATGGTTCATTTTCTGTAAATTTCAAATGTAATGAACTGAACAATATTTCAGACTTATGTTCAGCATTGATTAGGCACAGGTGTCTGCAACAGCTCTTTTGATAAAATCTTAAAATCTACAGGTGTTTTTAAATATCTTTTTGAACGGGAGTGGAGGAAAAATGTAACAGACTTTGACTTGAACTTCATCAATCATAATGGCAATACTCAGCTGCATCAGCCAGAAATGAAACTTTGTTTGTCAGATTAATTTCAGAAAACCCAAACCCGCTGCCCCTAAACTCTGTAACTTACAATGAGAACAGAGTGAAAAATTACAAACTCATTTTTAAAACTGTGGTTCTAAAAATTACTATTTAACTTTCCTCTAACTCTTTGCCTGCCTATATTATAGACACTCAGGATCCCTTTACTTTAAAACTATTAAACTCTTACTCTTTTGTGCATGCCTAGAACTGTGCCAGTTTTATTACAGATCAGCAGTTCAGAGATTACTTTGTAACTCAGTTCAATCAAAACACAAAGAAAGAAATTTCTCTTCCAAAATATTGCTGTGTTAGATACAAAAATATTTTTCACTGTTAGCTTAGCATAGTGACAGAAGTGGACTGCAAACAAAGATTTTTCTGGTGTTATTTTCATTAAACTAAGCTGGAAGAAAGCGTTCTCTTTTCTGTAAGAATGAGACAGTTAGAAGAGCCACCCAGCTGGTAGAAGGGACAAATTAATTTCTTTTTCTCACTTGAAATTATTTAAAATCACATTCCATATGGGAATAGGTTAACCATATGGCTATATCTGTTTTATCTGACTAGGCAGTGGTGGAAAATCTTGCTGGGAAAAGAAAAGTCTTGAACTGTTATGTATGTTCTAAATAGTTACTCTAAAATTTATTTATATAGACACTAACAGAAAGTTTGACAATTTCTGAAACAGCTATTTTATTTTTTTCTTTCTTTTTTTCCGGTATCACCCTAGTTTGCATGCAAAATTATGTTTTTTCCCTACTTCAGTGAATCTTGCATTCTTTTCTATACAGCTTCAGCCAGAAAGTAAGAAGACACTGAACCCATAGTGAGGACTGTCATGTGCTGGTGAGGAAGCTCTTCTGGGGCAAAACAATCGAATCCAATTCTCTCCATATATGCCATTATTTGAACAGGTTGGCAACTGTGTGAAAAGAAGGTCAACCCCTTCAAATTTAGACAGGATTTCAAAAAAAGCACAAGTGTAAAGCAACAAATTAAAAAGCTCTCTGCCCTCAATAAGTGTTTTGGAAGTTCTCAAAGTGCTTAGCAGCTGAACACTTACTTCTTGAAGTCTGTCAAGAAATAAAAGTCTGCAATTTTGGGGTTGTATATCTATACTAGAAAGTTAAGCAGTACTAGCTACTTTTCTCAAGTTCTGCCTGGGTGGTTGATTTGGCATAGCTTCACTCACTTGCAAAATTCTTCCACCCTCAGATGCCACAGTACATATTTGGAATGGTTGCTAGACTGCACTACCCAAGAAACTATACCTGAAGAAAAGTCTAACAAACTGTCTGAAGTCAAAACTATGCAAAAAATCATGTTAACAATTAAAAATCATAGATAGCAAGGCACGAGTGTTAGAGCTCATGTTGTGATCCTGATAAATTTACTAGTGCAGTTCTGAAAACTAGTTAAATGTGAGAGTAATTTAAAAAGTCTTCTAGTAGTTTTGTCTTCTGTGATATCTCTCCATACAGCTTTTTCTGTGATTTTCTTCAAGCCCTGTTGAACTCACATTTCAGCTCTTTAAGAACAGGAAAACTTACAGGCTTTTCTCTTCTACTTGGTTACCCTTTACTATGAAGCTTGAGGAACTCAGTGTATCTGAGATTACTGACCTTTTGTCAAATACAGTTGAAAGTAATTTTCTTCAAAAGCATTTGATGATAACGAACAATCTGACATAACACACTCACACACAAACTTAATGCAATCCTAGTTTGAGCAGGAAATAAGGCTAAAATTTAATTTAAAAATATACTAAATTTGAGATACATTTCTTAAGGAGTAACTCCATCTTTTTAGATCTTTATATCAAACTGCATGCTGACTGATTCTGTCTGACACCTGGTGATTGCTTTCTTGATACCTGATGCCTAACTTCTAGCTTTTGCTGCCTTTCACTTGAGTTGAAGCTTGATCTCCTGGCACCTGAAAACTTTGACTCTTAGAATGTTGATAAAGAACATTATTTTTAGAGGTAGGAAAGAGTAAAAGTGAAGAGGCTTGGAATTCTTTTGACTAGAAATAACACCAGGAAATGAAAAGTTAATGGTTTCCCCAGCAAATTAATTAAAATTTCGACTGGTGACTTAAAAAATAGATTCTAAGTTATTACTTATCTGTTATTTCAACATCATAGACTAAAAGTCCAAGATAATCACACTATGTCTCCAATAGAAGAAAACTACAAGTAATATAAAAATTAAAATAGGGAAGGACTTGAACTGAAAAGCAGAACTTAAGGCTTTATTCTCGTAATTGACAAATTAGTGATAAAAATGGTGCAATAGGGAAAAAAAAATCTAATAATATGAGGTGGATTCTAGCTATTTTTGCAGTGATTTGACACAATAAAAAAATTCAGAATGACAAATAATACCTGGAGGAAAGAAAGACCTCATTTACCGCTGATTTTCTCTGGTGAAGCTTATTTTTTTTAACCGTAAAATTACAAAAACACAGAATTATGCTCCTAACCTTGCCAAGGCATTCTTCTGCCTTATGGAGTGTTGTGATACATAAACCTAAATCCAGTTGAGACTGAGAAATTATTCTTTGTTTGGCTCTGTTCCCTGAGGCAGATGTTAGAGTTGGCACTCTCAAACATGCCTGACAGACACATTCTGAAAATGTATAGCAATCTCCAAATTTATGCAGATGTCCAGATGCTAGAATGTTGATTGAGACATGGATGATAAAGGTTTAGTCTCATGATCCTTCCTGAAAGTAGGAAGTTAAAATCTTAATTTCCCACTTCCATTCAAAAGTCATTAATCTTGAGGATATACACTTCTTCTGCAAAAGATCATTGACTAGTTCTGTTACTGAAATTCTTTTTGGTGAAAAAATGTTCATAAAACAGTGTACTTCATTAATCTGGTAGATTAGCATGATCTGAGTATTACTAGAAATGTGTCTTCTGTGTAATATAATAGTATTTAATATGATAGTATTTAAAGTGGGTGATAGAGTTCAGATCACCTTCATATGCTTTATTCATAATAATGCTCTTCCTTTATGCTTTAATAGTTTGTTTGCAAGAAAGAGGACACCTTCATCAGGTGGCTGGATAATATGGAGCAGTTTGAAATGGAGATTTGTGTCCCTTCTAGCAAAAGGTCTTTGAAGGCATAAATTAAAAAAAAAAAAACAAAAAAACCCCAAAACAAAACAAAAAAAACCCCAAAAATCAAAAAACCCAAACAAACAAACAAAAAAACCAAACAAAAAACAAGCAGAAATTATACCAAGGCATATTTGAAGATAAAACCATTAAACAGGTTTCAAGATTCACCCTGCATTTAACTGGCCACTGTAGAGAATGTGTGCTGGATACATCATATGTTGAGATGTCTTTTTCTATGTTTATATTCATAAATAAACTATTCTAAGGAATGTATTTATGCTCTGGAACTTCAGCATCTATTTAATTTGATTTTACAATTTTATAGTGAGCCTTGACAATTTGTCATGAGTCAATTAGCACTCTCCCAAATAATTTCTGAGTATGGTTCAGGAGTTATGGCATGCTACAGACATTCTTAGTTATTATTTTGGGTCTGTTTTGTTGTTTTGGAAGATGAAAGAATTCAGTGATAGGGACAGACACACACAAATACATTTAATGCCTGAGAGCCTCAATATCAGCTATCGGATCTGGAAAAATTCAATAATGTAGTGTAGATGTAGCTTAAACCTACTGATACACTTTTTAGGGTACTCAGATTTTTGTTTCCACTGTACTACCTGTCAAGTCCTAAGTGAATATTTGCTTGTGATCTTCTTTGGAACTGATCCTAAGAAACTTGTCCAAATTGACTCAAGATGTCCATTTATAGATAGAAGAAGACAAAGAAGACTGTTATCTTTTAAATGAAGATGTGATCTGTCTTTGTGAATTTTAAGCAAAAGGTGTGCAAGAGAAAAAAGAAAGGCTTTGCTTAGTGAATGGGAACTGGAAAATTATTTCATGCTAAAGTAAAAAATCAACAACATAAAATTGTCTGAAATGAATAAAGGATTCAGAAACATTCAGAAGGTAAAGAACAGGTGAATGTTCAGAGCATATTTAAGAAAATAATTAGAAATCAGACATGAAGTAATATTATGGACAATCCATCTGACTATACATAAATGTGATTAAGATGGTGATGAAAAGTTTAGAGGACACCAAATTAATGTTAATTTTCCAGAATAGAGTGATGTATTTCACTTCAGTACTTTGGGAAAAATGCACAAAAGATGGTGAAGAAGCTGTATGGGAGAAGGCTGGAGCTGTCAAGGCAATAGATAACAAATAAATAGACCAGAGTATTGTCTGGGAGAACAAGAACAGGGGAAGTACTTTGCACTGAAGAGTGAGTGACAAGACTTTGACAGAGCTATCTCAATACTGTAAGTCTTGAACTGGAGCTCAAATAAACAAGAGCTAATATCAGTGTGCTTTTCTTGAGACAAGTCTTCTGTTCATGGTGGTAGTGTCAGTCAGTTCAATCAGTCCCTCTGTGTCTATATGTGTGTGTCAATCATCTAGTGAACACATGCAGATTTTTAATTCTGAAAGTATTGGATTTTAAATCTTTTGTCTATGTACACAAAGACTTGTAAATACAGACATCCTGCAGAGTAATTATAACACAGTAGAAATTTTTCTTTGATTATATATTTTTTTAAATATAAAAAGGAAATCAATATAAATAAAATTTTGGCAATCTGGTATATCTCTGAAAACAGTTACTGTGTTACTAAGTTACTAAGGTATTTAATGTCAATTTTATTTTCATAATATCATTCTTAATGTAGAACTTGAAAAACTTGAAATCTAATGCTTCCTGTTTAATCTTCTTTTTGTTTGTTTGTTTGTTTGTTTTTTGTTTTGTTTTGTTTTGTTTTGTTTGGGGTTTTGTTGGTTTTTTGTTAGCTGTAGGATGTGTTCTGTCATGGAATTCAATGTGAAAAAACAAAACAAAAACCTGCACAACACCAATGTATAATGGCATTATTTACATGGAGTTATATGTTTCACTTTAGAATGGTGGTTGTCCTTTCCATGCTTTTTGTGTCTTACAGGTGGAAGAGTTTTTCATTATTTCTTTAGCTTTGTTCTGCAAGTTTACCAAGAAACTCCATTCATGACTCAGGATGCCATTCTGCCACCAGCTAAACAAATATGGAACAGTCAGTTTCCACTTTAAAAATGTGTGACTGATGCATGAAGATCCAAACAAAGAGATCACTGAGAGGAAAGGGACCAAGAAAACGGAGATAAATCTGGTTAAAGCTCAAAGATGTAGTCCGAGTTTCCCACTACAGAATTTTTATCCCATTTCATTTAGGCCACAGATTAAGGTTCAATGAAAGGTGTAAAGAATAAGAGTGAGGTGTCTTTGTTGCTGTTCACAGGGAAGCCTGTGTACAGCCAGAGGTCTATGGAATCAGTAATCTAAGCACTTGTTTGAAAAATTGAGGCATGGGTGGAAAGGTGGTTATTTTAGTTTCAGTGGAGAAAGAAAGAAACATTTTAATACTTTAAGGGAGCCAATGAATTAGAAGGAAAAATGTATATAAAGATGCTGGAAAGAAAGATTCTCTAATAGAAAGCTGAAAAATAAACAATGACATAAGGTCACTTCTTTCAAGTAGAATGGTCATTACAGATTTGAATTCCCTATAACCCTTCAATCACACCTTATTTGGAATCAAATAGGCAGGCTAATCTCATTTTTTCTTTTACAGGCTAAAACCTTATACTTAAACACTGGAAAACATACTTTCTGGTGAATAGTCAGTTTTTATTTTTTTCTCATTCACATACATGAAGTGTTTGACTTAAAAAAGAATAGGTTATTTGACGGATAAAAAGAAAATGTAAGAAAGAGCATAAGCAGGATATCATACAGCTCCTAACTGCTGTATTTATCATGAACCTCTCTTATAATAAGGTAATTCCTAAGTCAACTATTTCTTTCTTTGCTTCCCCAGCAACATATACCTCACAGTTGGGATTGTTCAATCTTGCTGGGTAGTGAAGCCCTACTGCTGACCTTATGGTGATGTGACCTGCATTGTTCATCATGACAATCCCTCACTGATCCTTGTAATGTTACTTGCTCATCATTTTTCTCCCTGCCTTGCTCTGCTAGCAGCTTTACTAGCTATTCCCATTGTTTATAAATTCTTATCAAGAAATCAAAAAGCACGATAAAACAATGGTCTTGTAAAATACAAGTTATTCTTCAGTACACTATTTTTTCTCAACTTAAAAATACCTCTTAAACTCACTGTCTTATAGATTTTTTTTTTTAATAAGGGCAGTAGGTTTTGGACTCTGTTACAGAGACCTTTTTTCTTTGGTAAAATGTCCACTCTGTTTGCACACATTTCAATGGCAATTATTCTTGTGCAGTGTTACCATTAGAAATTACTCTTTGCATTAGGCCATTAGAAGAAACAGTTTCCAAACACAAAAAACAGTATATGCAAACAAATAAGCTAAAATTTGGCTTGCTGGAGCATTTAATTTGTCTTTTTTTTTTTTTCCCACCAGATGTCAATAGAGTTCTCTTCCTTTTTGGGTATCCCTACCACTTGAAAATTTTGTTTAAAGAATAGCAGAGCTTTCATTTTTTGCTTTATCCCTCAAGCACAAAGCTTACATCCTTATATATCCCTGAAATTATATACAAAGAGAATGAGAAGCAAGAGGTCGGTTGCTAAGGTAGAGAATGTTTTTTGTTTACCAGATCAAGATTAGACTCTGTGGGTGCTGAATTAAAATAAAATTTCTTTTAAATAGAGCCCTGAGAAATCAATTGTAACCAGCAGTTAATGGCCAGTTTGGAACAGCTTGAGGGAAAGCCAAGGGCAGTTAAAGCTCCAGCAAATTAGTCATTAACTGTGCTAATTAATGGTATTGCAGAGATTATTGTTATCATAAACTGTAATCAATCAGGTTTATCATTGTGTTTAAGAAAAAGTTTGCAAGTAACAATATCTTCTGGATGCAGCTCTGCATTTCCAGTTTTAATTAATATGATAATCTGAGTATTCTAAGAAGCCAAGTTTTCCTTCCCAGGAAAATATGATCATGCATATGACCCACAATAATAAGTACCTCATGATGAAATGTGGTAAGATGAAATGATAAATTCAATGGCCAAGGCATCAGGGGGCTTGTCAGGATTTATAGGAAGACTGTACAAATAAAGAGGACTAACTGTGACTGGATTTACTGTTTTTTGTTTTTTTTTTCCAGTGGTGCAATGTTGCAAAATTGAGTAATTCCTTTCTGTTTAGTTGATTCAGTACGGAAAATTTCAGTGCATATGTAACTCCTGCTTACACAGTTCTTTGCTGAGTATTGCATCTCTTCTGTCAAGTGCAGTAATTCTTTCTTCGTCCCAGGTGGTGCACTGGCTAGTTTTTACCATGAGGGAGGTTTGTGAGCCCTTGCTCTAGCTAGGGCTACATGGTTTCTGGAAGAAGAAAACTCAGTCTGTTTTTTAATTAGTGTGTTTGATTTTGCTCCAAATGAGAGCCTTATGCAAAGCTAACCTCTTATAAGTGGCTGGCCGTGTAAATGGCCCTGTGAGAGAAATATTGACAGTAACACCAATAAAGTATGGACCAAACTGTATGGACAGACATATCAATGAAGTTAGTACAGGTTAACATTATGAAATATATCCATATTTTCAAGTAGATTTGACATGTCTTTTGTTTTGGGTCCTATATTTCTGTTGCCTTCTGTTGCATATGCAGTACTAATGTGAGTCTCCAGTGTTACAATGTGGAAGGAAGATGGATGCAAATGAGAACTGGGACACTATATGAACCCCTTCATAGAAATAACACCATAGAAATGAGCTGACTGCCACAGTTGGGTACCTTACAAGCACAAGTCAGTGTCAGTATTGTGAAGCCAATCAATAGTGATTCAGGGACTCCTCGTCTCCAAAGCCTAGGGGTACAAGCTGCTTTACTGTCACACTGTTGACACCCATCGGTTTTTACAAAATTTTCACAGACTTGCTATTGATCATGTGTTCCTGGACCTCTGCTGGACTTAGAGGCTGAGCCTGTGGTCCAGGGAGGTAATTGTGACTTTATTTTTTTTTAATCATAGGTCATAACTTCTGAAATAATGATGAATGGTTTTCTTCAGTGGCTTTTAGGGTAGCTGCTACCTGTGCAACAATGTTGTACGAGAGAACATGAGAGAGCAAAATCCTTAGGATGTTGCTGGAATACTGTTTTGGACAGAGGAAATCTTCCCTATACAGCCATAACCATAGTGCCATTCGACAGCAGTTCATGAGCAATGACTGCCTTGAGTTCTGCCTGAAGATACCTCTTGAGACATCCAGGTGGAGTGTGCAGAGATAAGAGATCTAAAAATTATTCATATTAAGTAATGCAGAGGTACAATCTTTGATATTGCTCCTTGGCTATCTCTTTATTTAGCAATACAGATATGAGTACATTCAGTCTGGCCTTGAACATGTTCCCAGTTCTGCTGATTCTGTAGCTTACTTCTAGTTTAAATTAAAATTATAGATATGGATTAAAATTGAAATATTAATAAAGAATGGAAAACAATGGCATAATTATTGTAGAGATGCTTTTGCTGCTTTTTCTAATTGGATTTTAGATCAAATCCATATTAAACAATACAATCAGCAGTGGCACTTAAAATCTCCAACCAGTTAAAGTATTTTATGAATTATAAAGTAGATGGGATAATTCAAATTAGTATTAATCTTGGTAAACACATGCTTATGAAATGCCATACAAACCCTAAGTGAGCAATGATAACTAAGCCCCAAATGTGTGTGTGTGCGCAAGCAGGGTTAGATAATTTGTTGGCAGACAGGTTTTTACTTCCTTAGCTGGAAGAATATGGATTATGGCCATGGATCATAAACTGTGAAGAGTTAGCATTACTGGATGAAATGAACACTAAAGAGATGTTAAATGGTTTAGAACAGAACAAAGAAAATAGAAGTAACAAGATTTGTGTTAGTCACCAACCTCACAATTTGTGTGTCTTTTAAAACAGCTATTCATTACTGCTTTCCTCAATGTGTTTAATTGTACTGATATCTGGTAGATATCTCTTCAATTTCTTCTGTTACAAAAACTTGCCAAAACTGATCTTTTATCACTTGCAGTCCCTAAATCACCTTAATGTCTCCTTTTGTTCATAGCTAGTTCATAGATCTGCTACATTTCTCAAAGATTTCTTAATTCTAATATTGTTAGATATGTTTTCTTCTTTAGTTTTTTTGTTGTTCTTGTTATTTTTTCTTTCAGACATTTCAAATTATTGAAAAATAATCAGGAAATTGAAACAAGCAAGACCTGCTAAAGAAGTTTGGACTATAAAGTTATTATTTACAATGTATGTTAGAGTTTGGTCTTGATTATTTCTCCTTCTGTTGGTATAAAGATTTTAATATGAAGGAAATTGTCCATAACCTAATCTCATAATCAATTCACTTTTCCAATAAATTGAAAAGTAAAAGAAATAAGATCAGCTGTTGAAGTAAGCCAAAGAGCTAGCACATTGAACATTTTTTATAATTAAAAATAATTTATCATAGTTTATAATGTACTTACATTAGCTTGTAGGACATGTATTTTGTAAATATCTTAGTAAGAATTTGGCTTTTAATGGATGAATAGAGTGTAATATTAATATAACAGATAAATTTTCCTTGCACTTAAACTGGAATAAATCCATACTAAAATATTCTACCAATGTTATGCTAGTAATTCTTTAGGTAGAATGAAGGCATTTCTTTACTAACCTAATATTTCTTACTAATAAAAAGTAGAATATTTAATGAGATAAACTGCCAAAAATATATTTATGTGTATATGTATGGTAAAAATTTTTTTGCAAGAAACTGCCTTGGAAGATAAATTGTATGTATTGAGACTTAAATTATAATAATTTATATATATTGTTTTATTGCAGTAGTATGCTCAGAATCCATCTGATTCTGTGCTCAAAAGGTTTGTACCTTTAGTAATGAGATGGTTTGCTTTTTTCTTGTTTTTTTTTTTTTTTCTCAAATAAAGATTTTTTTCTTTAAAGACTTACAGAATCACAGAATATGCTGAGTTGGAAGGAACCCTAAAGGATCATCAAATCAAGGTCCTGGCCTTGCAAAGAACTCTCCCCAAGAGTCACACCATATGCCTGAGAGCACTGGCCCCAAACACTGCTTGAACTCCGTTCGGCTGGTGCTGTGACCTGGGGAGCCTGTTGCAGTGTCCAGCCTCTTCTGTGTGGAAAACCTTTTTCTGATATCCAGCCTAAACTTCCCCTGACACAGCTTCAGGCCATTCCCTCAAAGCCTGCCAAGGATCACCACAGAGAAGAGATCAGTGTCTTCCCCACCTCTTCCCCCACTGAAGAAGCTGTAACTGCAATGAGGTCTCCCCTCAGTCTCCTCTTCTCCAAGCTGAACAAAACAAGTGATCCCAGCAACAACTCGTACAGCTTCCCCTCATTGGCCCTTTGCCATCTTAACTAACTTTCGTCTTTAAGTTGATATACTTTAAGTTTTAAATAGTTACCTGCACAATTAATTTAAAATATAGTGTGGATTGTGTTCAAAATATCCAGACTTCTTTCTTTATATTTCAGTAGTATGTGAAGATTTTTATCATCTAGACTGTTTCCTTTAGAATGAATGGGTTATTTTTACTCTGAATGAGTCAGCTTTTTCCTCTCAAGGATTTGATATTTGGTAATTATAAGGCATACAGTTTCAGATTTCTAGCAAATTCCTTTGTTACTTAGTGGTTGGATATCTTCCAAAGTGGTTTATGTGATACTAATTCAAGTATTCAATATGTTGAAATAATCTCAGCCTTAGAGTTTTTTCAAGAAATTAACTGCAGCGTTCTTCTTTCAATCACAGAAACAGGCCTAAACTTTTTAAGACTAGAGGTTTACTTTAATGCATGAAATATTTGCATACCTTTTTTTTCAAATTATAATTTTATAGCTGCATTTTATTTATAATTTGAAATGTTTGTTCATGAAATTTTTCCCAGCCATAACTAAATAAGTATTCAAAACACAACCTTTCCATTTAGCACATTATCATGATTAGTTTAAATCCAAAGAACTTAGAGCTTCGTATAAATATAATACTTCTTGCCAGCAGAAGAAGGTGCAGAACAGAAGAAAAGTTGTTGAAGGTGAAAAGTGAGGGAGGGGAAAGAAGGAATAGGATTAAAATCAATAAAGTGAGAGGATGTTGGACAAGTGCCAGTTCTGCTGAAGCCACAAGAAAGGCACTCATTGATTTCCTGGGCAATTGGATCAGACTCATTGTCTGATGCTATTGCATTTGTTATATTTAGTAAGTGGGAGTTATAGCCAAATTTTCAAACCGATAAATTTGATACCTTCTCGTTTTCTGAAACTCCTTGTTTTGTCCCAGTGCATAATTCAGACCTTCTGACTAGCTGCCCTCCTAGCATACAGCAAGTTTTGGGTTTATATATAGCTTCACTGAAGGCTGTTGGGAAGGAAAGCAACTATATATTCTCAAGTACTCTTCTCCTGCATGGATCATTCTTGTAGCTGTTGATAATTATTGCCTTGCAGGTGTTTGCTTGCTGCTACAGCTGATACTCAGGAAAGGGCTACAGTTCTTATCCCGTTTTCCCAAGTCAGGATAGTTGGGATTGAGGGTATGGGGGGCCAGTTAGAATTTAGAAATGCTTCATTGGAGTACTTGAAGTCTGTAGTATATGGTGTGAAAATGGGGTATCTGGTTCAGTTAAGATGCACCATCATATTTTTTAATTTCTAATTCTACAATTCTACACAATTTTTTTTTTTTTTTTTTTCCTGGCTGACATTTGACATTATTTACAATTTTTTACCTTCAGGTCTCAATTTTCACACCTTGTCCTGCCTGAAATGCCTCATTTTAAGCTTCATTCTTCCATACTCTCCCCACATCTGCAGGAGTGCATCTCTCCTTTGAACTAATGAAAAAGATGTATTTCTTGCATTTCAGATTGGACAGAGAGCAGCCATTTTAATCTTCTGTTCACATGTAAGGATTTTTTCCTGGTTTTACTTTTTTTTTTTAAACTCAAATTTGTAATGATTTTTTCCTTTACATATTTTTAAATAAATATTTATCAGCATTTACTGATTAAGTGGAATGTTAATAAGCCTATTTTGACTTAGTTACTTCTTACTTCCATTGATTTCAGCAGGACTTCTTATCTTATTGAATTTTGAGTCTCTTTCAGGAAGGTTATCTTCAAAGCAGAAGGGCAAGACATACTACAACTTTATTTATGTGGGAAATTAATGGTTCTAAGAAGCCTTTAATGGGACCTTAGATGCTGCGAACAACAATGTAGAGTATTAACTATGCAATGGAAATATGTTCCTGTGCTGCAGGCTCAGTGAGTCCTAGATGAGGTCTGTTGTGCATACACTAATTATTAAAATTATTTACCAAGCTTCCTTTGTACTGGAAGCTACTCTGTGGAATGTGACAGGGGACACAAATCCACAACTATCGTATAAAACTCTAGTCTTTGGTACATTTCAAAATAAGAAAGACAATAATTCAGCTCATATATAGGTTCAGTGGCTGAGCTGAATATGAAAGGAAAGGTTCAGTGGCTGAGTTGAATATTAAAGGAAAGATGTGAACTCAGTGAGCTATGAAGATGTGTGACTGTCTATAAATTTATTATGTGTATCCTTTAGCCTACAGTAGTTTGATCAAATGAATAATATACTTGTGAATCAGATAACTGGATTACCTGTGTTCTCAATGGAAATTTTAAATCTCATCTGAAGAAATAAACTCTTTCACCCAATCTAGGTCCTATGTAATTCAAGCAGTTTAACTCAGAGAATACAGACCCAGGGGTGCATACACAGAAGTGATTTCATATTTGGTTCCTATTTGTATCTATTTTTCACAGAAAGAAAATTGCTTGTTTTGTATGACTAGTAATTTGGTTTTACTCACACAGCCATTTCTGTAAACAGGAACTGAAATTCTGTCCCAGTTGGAAAGTTTCTGAGTATCTGCTGTCAGCTGCTGAATATTTTGAACTGTGACTGATGTTGTGGCATCTCAGCTGCATACAAGAACAACCCATTGCCTCATAAAAAAGGGCTTTAACTAAAAAAAATATATCAACATGTTAGCTTGATAGTTAAAACTGTCTCTAGGGCAGAGAAAGATAGAGACTTAAATTGTCTCAGGCAACAGTGTAACATTACTGTGAATACACTCTGACATTTTGCCTCCTTTATAAAAGAAGCCTGATCTTAGATGCAACCCCCATATTATCTGTAGAATTTGGATGTGCTTGGGTGCATGAGGGCAATGGCTGTTCATCAAGCAGACATACATAAATATTTTAATTTCCAAGGACACTGATTACCACAGCCTGAAACAAAGCCAAAACACAACTGTAGGCTTGCAGGAGATTTTTCAAGTAAAAAAATGCAACCTGCTATAGACTTAAAGCAGCTCAAGGTATATGTCTAACATTTGTCTGCAGGGAAATTTTTAATAATAACATTGGATTGTTTTTCAAACTTTAATAATTATTATTTTATTTTAAAATCTAGGCATGTGCAGAAACATATTTATGGATAATAAGGAGTCTGAACTGAAATGGCAAGTTCTTGTAAATAAGTAGCTCCAATGGGGTGCAGATGAGAAAGGATTTTTTAGCAGTTCAATGGATATAGAGTCTTCTTGTTTACCTTTATATCTCAGCTTAGATTTAGCTTTACTTATCAGCTTAGATTCTCTACAGGATTTAAAGAGGTTCTGTTCTTCATAGTAAGTTCACTAATAAGCTTGCTAACTAAACACATCTCTTTTACCAGAGCTATGTTTCATTGCTTAGTTCTATGCATGAATATCTGTAAGGGTAATGTGCTTTGCCATGGATATACTCACTTGGGCAAGCTAGGACTACAACCCATTCATTCTAGAAGTTATAGGAAAAGTACAGACGTTATATAGTTTAATTTCTTTGATTAAAATTATTTAGGTATCCAGTTGTCACAATTATAACTTTCAATAAAAAAAAAGATGATTCTTCATTAGCTGGAAGGAATATTGTGACATAAAGCCTGTTTTTAGCATCTTCCTATTTTGCAATTGCATTTTACAGTATGTTTATACAGACAATCCATAAATTATTTGACTTAGAATTATTGCTCATATTGTACAACTCATATAGTTTATCAATATTTTCCATTTTACTCTCAGAAGAGCCTTCAATTAATTGCAAGAAATTCTTCCTTAGAAGTGCAATTCATGCTGCAATGTGCATGTGTGCCATGCTTTCTAGAATGTCTTGTTGTGTAGCATCTCCCACAAAGTCTTGGTATTAATCTTTATGATAGATACAAACAAGCTCAATTGCATGTGATCTTTGTATTTCTGTGAAGATGAAGAAATGTTTTCCCCCAAGGCTAAAATTTGGAGCCAATACTCATCCTCTTGGAAATTGTCGTATTCACCTCAGCAAAGATCAATATTTCCTCAGTGGATGGATATGATTAAATTAATCTGGTCTAACTTTAGCCCAAGCTGTATCAAATTTACATTTTCTTATTTCTAATATTGTTTTTCAGAAATTGATTGCAGTATTTTTGGATAGCTAAATTATGATACCAGGAAATACTGAAAAAATGTAAACTTGTGCAATATTTTTTATATATTATGGTGCAGATCAAAGTTTGTATAAAACATACATTTCTATAACTTCATTTTAGTGGGGCTGAATTAATGTAAAGTACTTCAAGTTAAAATTTGTGTCCACACTATTAATGAGACATTACATCTCACCTTGTACAACCACACATAGAAAAAATCATACATTCAATAACTCAAATTGTTATTAATCCTAAAGAGTAATAGTACCTTCAATATACTGAAGTTAAAAAATGAAATTAACAGAGATGCAGAAGTTTGTTAGAACTGATCAAGAGTTATATCTGTATATTGACACTCCACTCACAGTGCTTGATGAATTCTGCCATATACTCAAAAAGTGAAGAATTTTAGAATCACATTTAAATAAAGGATGTTTAGGATTTTACTATTTCTTGAAGAAATAAAAAAAAAAAAAGTGTGGAAATGCTGCTGTTATCCAAAGAATCCTTATACAGAAGTCAGAAATTATGTAAACTCTCTGTACTCCAGAAATTTCTTTTCTGTGCTCTAGAAATTTCTTTTCTATATGACCCTGTGTGCTTTGGAAAATCCTAATTTCAGTGTGTCTACTGTAATCAAAAAGTACCATAAATCATTCTTGTCATTCAGATGGATGAAAGGAAGAAGAAACAATATTTACATGTAACCACACCTTTCCCAAACCTCTTGCTTCTAATTTGCTTTTACATTTGATTTTGCTCTTGTCTTATTAAACAGAGAAATAACAGAGCAGAATAACCCCACTGTAAAATATTGAACTGTTCTTTAGCAAAAAAATGAGAAGAATGCTATTTGATGGAATCAAGTGATTTAACTATAACTTCTCACCCCATTATGTCTCTCTCCTGTAATTAAATAGGCTCCCTGCATCACTTTAAAATTACTAAGTGAGCATTTCACTAGTTTTTTGCACCTACAGCATTTGCAATCAAAGCTTTTTCAAAAAGACAAACTCTCACTTCCTGAAAAGAGCTACAGCTTAATAGTAGAATATGGTTACTGCTGTAACACTTATTGTGCAGCAGTTTCAGTAGGGATAGAATAGGATTGGGAATGCAGGTAGCAAATTAGATTGATGTGTTGTCCTCGACATACTGGCATTTTCATTTCTGAGGCCTACCTAGTCCAAAACAAAACCATTTTTTATACTTGTTCAAAATCTCTAGAGAAATGACTTCAGATGGTCTCAGCCCAGTTTTTCATGTACAAGAGGACACATCAAAAAGCTGTCTTGGTTGATAGTAATTCATCACTTTCATCTGTGGAAAGCCATGGGATTACAGCAAAGAGAAAAAAAAAGTACTGCTAACCATATTTTTTGCCCACCAACTATATATCTCTGGACCATTTTGTATGAATATATGAGCAGACATGTCAAGAGAGGCAGCGTAGATCATGTCTTCATTATTATCAGGAAATGTTTTTTAATTCACCTTTCCTACACCTTGTCTCTGACTGAATCTAAATATAATTAAGCAAAGTCTCAAAGTATGGAAGGCAAACAACAGGAGCTATAACTTTAAGAAGAACAGATAATGAAAAATGTAAGTCACTAAAGAACACTGATGAGATGTTAAAAATGTAATCAAGCAGCATGTCACATTATATGCTTTAATTCCTTTTATCTCCTAAACTGACCTTGGGAAAATTAGAACACTTGAAAATGTTGCATCTTCAATAAGTTTCTCCCTCAAGTTTAATGAATGAGACAAATTACTATATTCAAGTATAAAGAAGTCTCTGAGGAAAACCTATTTCAAGAATACAGTTCAGTTTTCAATGGTCATACCACAAAGTACAAAATTTTTTTGAATGACTGTTTTTTGTAATTTCTACTCTTTCAGTACTTCAGAGCTCCAGTGAGGAGTCATCATACTGACAAGAATATCCAACTTGTGGGAGTGTGAATTTCTTTTGTCAATTTTGTATTCTTCCTTTGGGACAAACAAGTGCCTAGCATAGACAAAAGTGAGACAATAAAACAACTCATTATATAGCTGTTGGAGAAAATGAGCTCAAGTGGTAATAATACAACAAATGTTTAGAACAAAGATAAGTATTCTGTAGCAAGTCCTTGAAAATATTTATTCTAACAGAGTTTATTATGTTTAGAAATAGTGTAATCCTCTTCTGAAGTATTTCACTATGTGTAAAATGAAGTAATTAACATCCTATTTATTAAACATTGCTTCCAATAATCATGATACAGCCAGACATCCTAAATCATATATTTAAATCCTAAAATTTGAGGTTGTGCAAAAGCTTATCACCAAATATAAATTTGCATTTTAGCTAGGAAAGAAATTTATAAGTTTAGTGTGCAACAGACAGTGACAGAAAAAGTATATGGTCTACAAACAATAGATTGTAATTTGGAGGGCCCACTATAATTTGGATGGTCAGTACCATATGACCCTAATTATTGTAATTATTATTATTAAGGTGTAATTTTCATGTACATCAAAAAAAGAATATGAATGCTCCAGTTGACTGGATATTCTGTGATAATAAGAAAAAGTAAAATGATCTATTTATTGCTATAATATGGTAAATTTATATTCTTTTTAGGTTCCCATATACAATATTAATAGTTACATATGAACATATGTTAATCTATTATGTTCAAATTCTAGTAGAGACAATTTCAATAGATCCAGTGGTATTATGCTCTTATCACGTAGACTTTTTTTTAGATGCCATCATGAACCTAAGAGACCCAGCAATTCTGTTTGCAGTTGACTTTGATTGACAGAATTCTCAAGTCAGTCAAAATTTCTAAACAATTTGATTTTCACAAGATACGTGAAGAGCTTGTAATTTGAAGTAAAACATTAATATTAGAGATACACACAAACCACAAAATCCTGGTACTGCTGCTCTTGCTTTGGAAAACCCATAATCAGTTTTAAAACAATCTATGACTTCATAGGGATATTGAGTGGCTAAATGTTATCCTTTTTGGTTAATTATTATTAAAATCATTAAAATTATTACAGCTAATTATTATTAGTAATAACCAATATGAACTGTATTGAAAGTAAGCTCCCATCTTGTCTCTCCCCTCATACAGTACTTATATTAATGTTTTCTGTGCTCTGATTTCCTTTGCATCCCGCAGACAACATATTATAACACTGTATATGAATCTGTAGAGATCTGCACTACTTTGAGTAGCAAATAAAGGCCAGGAGAAAGAGGGCAAAGAATGGTCTAAATTAAGTTTTTACTATTGCTGAAACCTGTGGGGTTTGTATAACTCACCCAAAAATCTCTAAGGAAACAGGTAGAAATTCTGTTCTTAAAAGAAGGCTCATGGACTCTACCTGGGTTCCTTTGTTCTAGTTTTTAAATACCATTTTGAAAAACATCTGTTATTTCTCAAAAAAAAACCCCAAACCAAAATACCAAAAAAAAACCCCAGTAAGCTATTCATGTGACTACAAAAGCAAAAAAAGTCTTCACAAAAAATATTTTCTGCATGAAGTCAGTACAACAATATGACCACACCTGCTACATAAAAAAGGTATTATTCTGAGACAGCATGTTTCCATAAACTGATGTCTTAAGTTTACTAGCTGTGACAGTAAATAATGAGTAATATTATTTATAATAATCACTGTAACTTGTTTAGTTTGATGTCAATGCTTCAGTACAGTTGGATTATAAACAAGGAATTTCAAGAAGAAAAAAGCCTAATAGCCTAAAAGCAAGACTAATTGTGTCTTTTTCTCTATGAGTATCAAAATACATTTGATCTTATGAGGCATGGTCATCCACAACAGTAATCATATGCTGTTGTTATATTAATAGGGATACTATTGGGTATTTTAAATTGAAAATCCCCATATGAGATATGAAGACTAAGAGGCTAGAACAGAGAGAGGGGAGATATAATATTTTAAGTGATGAAACACACTCCATAATCTGATTTCTAATATCTGAAAATATCTGTTCCCCTTCAACTTGTTTAACCACGAGTTCTTCACAAATAGGACATGTATACTACAGCTGTACTGCTATATACATTTTTCAGATATCTTTAGCTTAGTTTTCCAGTAGAAAAAATAAAATTGAAAGCTTGATTTCTGCTCAAGACCTTCAACATATTGTAGTTTCTTACAA
Source organism: Passer domesticus (assembly GCF_036417665.1). Classification (NCBI taxonomy): domain Eukaryota; kingdom Metazoa; phylum Chordata; class Aves; order Passeriformes; family Passeridae; genus Passer; species Passer domesticus. Next base: position 53,908,637 of record NC_087475.1, on the reverse strand, counting down.
TCTTTCAGGATTCATTTAGACTCATGCAACATTCTCCTATGATAGAAGTTAGAAAGGAAGAGCCTTTTTGGTTCAACAAGAGAACTTAAAATTAAGCTTCATGACTATCAAAGAGAATTAATATGAGTTGTCCAGTTACAAAATTTGGCCAATAGAAGAGAAAAGGCTTATGAGTCATTTAAATAATTACTCTCTTGAGGACGGTAGCCACACAGAGATGCAATATCCAAGTGACCTGAATCAGTATATTTCATTGTGTCTTTTCATTTTATTCTTCTAAAAGATGAACATGTTGACAGAAAACCAGACCTCATGCCATATAAAATGCAATCTTTTTTTAAGAAAGGATAAAAGAGGAATGATTGAATGAATATTCTACACCATGCACAGTGTTTAAAGTCCTACAAGGTCACAAAAATATCTGACCTCAAGAGCAGTTTTTCTTAACAGACAAGAAATAAGGCAAAAATACCAGGAGACCAATGTGAATGAACCAAATGCTCCTAACAAAAGCCAAACATTAAAAAGTGTACCTTCAAGTTCTGCCCTTCAGCCAGATTTCTGGAAGAAAACCCAGTGCACCTGAAACCCCCTTCCCACAGCTGGGTAACTTGTCCAGAAGAATGCTGTAAAGACAGTACCAAAATTCTTACTCAAATCCAGATGAAAATACATCTACTACTCTCTGGGAGCCTGGCCCAGTTTAGTTCAGGATCTTCAAAAATTATCTGGGTGATGGGACACAATCTACCTTCAGAATGTTTGCTGCTGCCATCAAATTTGGAGAAGTGGTTGATGTGTTAGAAGGTTATGTTGACATCCAGAAAGATGTCAATAGGTTGGAGAAAGAGGCTGAAAGAATCTCATGAAGTTCAACAGGAAATGCAAAATCCTTCACCGCGGGGGAGGGGAACAACCTCAGGCACCATATTTTGTGGGGCAGAGGTCTAGAAAGGATATTTGCAGAAAAGATCTTTCGGGAGGTGGATAACAAGTTTAACAGGAGCCAGCACACTTCCCTTGCCATAAAGAAAGCTCATTATATCTGAGGTTGCAGTAAGCAAAGTATTTCCAGCAGGGCTGAGGCAAGTGGTTCTTCCACTCTAGTCAGCATGGATGGGGCCATAGCTGAAGTACTGTACCAGACAAGAGCACCATGAACATGCTGGAGGGAGTTCAAGGAAGGTCCACAAAGATGATAAATGTGCTGAAGCAACTTTTTTTATGAGGAAACACTGAAAGAGCTGGAGCTACTTAACTTAGAAGAGAGAAGGCTCAGGGGGATTTGGTATATAAAGACTTTGAGGGAAGGTGAAGATAGGACAGAATCAGACGCTTCTCAGCAGTGCTCAGTGACAAGACCAGACACAATGAAAACAAACTGAATCACAGGATGTTCCTTCTGAACATCAGAAGGAAACATACTTTTCACTATAAGGGTGTCTGAGCTCTGAAACAGGTTGCCCGGAAAGGTTATAGAATAGCCAGCCTTGGAGCTATTCCAAAGCTGTTTAGATATCGTCCTGGGAAATTGGCTTCAGGTGGCCTTGCTGGAGCAGGGTGTCTAAAGCAGATGGCTTCCAGAGGTCCCTTCTTCCTCAACTCTTCCTGTGATTAAATGAAAATACTTTGTGATATACTTTTTTTTTGCTTGTTCATCAGGCAAATGAATGATTCTGAAATTTTCCTGTGCACCCTCTTAATTCTCTAGAACAAAAGTTCTTTTGGCATTTAACCTTGATTATAAAATGCCTTAAAGCCCTTAGTTTACCAACATATATCCCTATTAGAATTATTTCAAAGAAGTCTTGAATCTTGCAATTTATATTGGTAAAAGACTTTAGGACCAAAAAGACCTCTTTAAAGCTAAGCCAGCACTTTAATGTGAGTGGAATAAAAGAACACAGGGTCTGGTTGCAACTATTTAATTCTAAATATGTTACTGCAGGATCTAGAATCTGAAAACAATAAAGGACTCATACTGAGAGGCCTGGTAAGTTACAGGTGTGCTAGCATCCTTGGTTACAGATATTGCATGGCACCTGGAAGATAAATAACAATCATGATGATTTAATTGTGAAGTTGAAAATATTGTCAAAATATGTCTAAATATGGTTCACTGTGACAAGAGTGATGTTGCTGAAAATACCTGTCAGAATTTAACCTAATCTGCTGTTTGAAGCCTGTGCCTTTTGAAGAACAGAGCATGCAGAAGAGCAGGGAGCCCCTCTACAATGCCAACATTTTTTGTCTGCCTATAAAGATGCTGACACATTCAGCATAAAGTATGAATGAAGATGACTTCTAAGCAACTGGTGAGTATCTTACAGTCACAATAACCTAGGAACCTGTGCAGGGATCAAGTCACTAGGGGCCATAATGAAAAAAAAAGGGTATGAATTATCAACAACATAACCTCACTATAATTTTTCATCTCAAAAATATTTTCTAGGAAGTGATGCTGATCTAGGAGTCAAATAGACTAAATGACCTAAAAAGGTCATTTTCCATATCAGATCTGATCAATAGATCAGCCAAATCAGAAATTTTCTTTCAACTTAAAAAGAGAGATCACTTTCAAAAACTGCACTGCAGTCAAAATACCTGATTGGCATTTATATTTTTGGCACAACCACAGTTAAACTAATCGACTGTACTAGTTCATTTGAATCTCTTTTCATTTGGGTGATATTTTCACACCAGTGTGAAAGAAAAACAAAGGAAAATGCAGTGGAAACAAAAATCTGCTTTTAAATCATGACTGTCCATAGTTTCAGTGGATGGTATTTTAAGTGAACACAAATATTGGTGTATATCTTCTAATGTTTGACCCCTTTCTAATTTTTGATGTGTTATTACACTGTCAAGTGTATTTCATCACTATCTGAAAGAAGTCCTTGACTGACCTTAAACACATTTCTTTTTATTTATTATCAAATGCATTTTTATTAACAGGTATTTTTTGAATGCTATAGACAAATACTAGCAATGAAAGATTTTCTTTGTATAAACAATATTTACTGCAAATCATTTAGTTTTGACTGTCTTTCCTCTTAAATAAGCTATAAATAACAATAATGTGCCTTAATGTTTCTTAGGCTGCACATTTCCAAAAGTTTGCTGTTTGCTTACTGCTGTGTCATCACCTGGTTTTCCTCGCTGTTCAGTGACTTGGCAATAGTTTCATAATTTTTGTACAATGACGAAAGATGAATGAAATTAAATGAAAAATTCACACTCTCCATATTTTTAATCTTGTGCTTCCCACTGAGATGTTATAAAAATATTGCAAGGACAGAGGCAATTGCAAAGAAATAATCAGGCATCTAGTGGCATTTAACATACAGATTTTAGCGGTCTACTGCTCCTGAGATTTTCACTTCACAAATCTTTACTCCTAATGATAAGTAATTAATTGCTGAAAGAACTCATGATCTCTGTTTTTCTTTTTTTTCCCTGTGGTAACACATAATAAATAGATTATTTTTATTTACATAGTTCCCATGCTGGTTCAATTAATATATCAGATTTATATCTGGGATGTCATTTCTGATTACTCATTCTGCACTAATTGGATTTCAGGGCCCTCTGTTGGTAAATCATTTTCTCTTTGTGTCATCTTCTAAAAAGTCTTAAGTATGTGATTCCCCAGTTGGTCAGCAAAATCTAAATGTTTTCTCTACTCTGTTGTAAGGAAAAAGAAATCTAAAGGTTGAGACAAGAGATAACTTTGATCTACTTTATGAAATGCAGATTTTTTTTTCTTCTATTTTTTCTTCTTTATCCTTTCTGAAGATACAAGAAAGAGGAAAAAATAGACTATCTAGCTTGTGATACAACATTCACCTTACATATTGTCAACAATGTGATTCAGTTTACGTGTGCTGAAGTGAACATAGCTGGTGTTATAGATGGTATTATAGAGTCAGAGGGTTTGGGAGTATTTTTGGTGGTTGTTTGGTTTGTTGGTTAGGTTTTTTTTATTTTTTATTGACACTAGAAAAATTACTAGGCTCACATTGTCTGAAGAAGTTAAGTTCCTTGGTGATGAAGAAGTCATTTAAGGCAGATTTATCATTCTGCAGTTTAACAAATTTACAGAATTAAGCTTTTGCATGACTTCATCTTTTGAAACTTGTACCAGAAAGTTGAAGTCTATTAGCGTTTGCTTCTGTAAAGAATAAGCCATTATGAATCTGCCCATTGCTCATGCAATATGCTTGGCTTCTAGGATATTACTGTTCTGGCTTCTATGACTATGAGCTGTCTGTTTTATGATCGCAGCAAGCCAAATTTTGAAGTCCTTACTCTAGCACAGAGTATCACAGCCATTGGGAGATTTTACAGAATGCCAACTCCATGATTTATTTATATGTTGAATCTAGCAGCATTGCTAGATTCAACATATTTAAATTTCAGCTCAGATGCAGGTATATAGGTACTATTGATCTAGTATGTGGATATTGATTATTCAACATTAGAATTGGATCCTGACTGTCTGCTTCTGAAACCCAGGCCATTCTCTGATTTAAAGTTTAGAGATTCTTACATTCCAATCTCATTAGATGGGTCTGAGTGAAGCTCCCTGAATTCATCTAAGCAAGCAGATGGTTATCTATACATTATTGCCATGCTGATCAAATCAGCAAATTTGAATTTTCTCTGGAGAGTCACTATGGTCTAGTCATTTTTCTGTCTTCTGATAAAACACAGAGTTGTCTACCTTTGGGTATTTTAAAAGGAAAAGTAGGCTACTTTTTAAATCCAATCCTATTTGGGTCAGATTCATCAACAAATCTATTACAGATTGTGTAAGAAATGTGTGTTTATGCAGACAAATTAATCTAATGTACTTGAAAACAAAAACTGACACTGTTTCTTGGAGGTTTTTAGACATAAATTCTTTTAAGGAGAAAAAAAATTCTTAGGAAATGTTAGTCTTATGGTGAAAAGATTGGAAGTTAAGCCTAAGGATAGATGACCAGATTTCATATTAGAAATTTTACCTGAATATTTTCTGCTAGGAGTTTTTACTATATTCACAAATTAGCTAGGAAGAACAAGCAAAAAAATCTAACAAAAAACCCAACAACCCTTAACCTTGTCAATAGTGAGATAATTATGTGTGTCAGTCCCTGCCATCTCCTTTTTCCCTCTCTTTCTCTATCTCTCTCTTTTCCTTCATTGACCCAAGATCTGAAAAATTATATGCAGGACCAACACAGGAGCTATGTACTGGTGATCTTTTCTTGTCTTTCTCCATTTTCCACCTTCATTTCTCTCATTTTTTGTCTTGGCAAATTGCAGCTGTCATATTCTACCCCTTACTCGGTACTGAGGTTTTTTGTGAGGACCAGGGTCTTGTTAAAGTGTGTTGTAGAAATTAAAGGCTTATTAGCTGGAAACTAAACAGTGAGCTGTTTGTTGGAGTTAAAGCAGCTGTATAGTAAAAGCATAGGAATTCCCTGGCTCCTGGACTGTTGTCTTTGTTCACCCTGATGAGAATTTATAATGAACCCTCTACTGAGTGGATGGTGACAAAGGTCCCTTGAAAACCAAACTATTCTATGATTTTATGATTTAGGAAGGAAATTCTGTATCAGTAAAGGCAAACTGCTACAGGAATAATTAACTGTTGCTTTATGGAATCAAGACAACCGCAGAGGACAGAATAAAAATAGATCAATTTTTACCCCATTTACTATGTGTTACCATACAAGCAGACCAAAACATAACAACCTGTAGGAAGTTTGAAACCTCACATTGCTGTTTATGACACTTGCTCGCTTGAAAAAATGGAATAAATCACAAGGTAGGTGCTGATTTTACAGTGGGGCAGACAGGTCTTGTCAGATAGCTCTTCTTGCTTTCTCTCTCTCTCACTCCTCAAGGCTACACACTTTCAGAGACAATGCCCATGTATTAATGTATTAATCCTTACTGACTTCTAAACATACATGGCCAACCCAGGATAGGTCATCTCAGGATTTTTATATTTGACAAGGCTTCATAATCACCCTAGTTTCTAGTTTTCAGAACTTCTGCCTCAACCACAGCTTCTTTTCAGTATGCTATTTACATTCTGTATCTGCAGAAAAGATTTTCCATGTCTACCGCTATGAGCTAAACAAGTTTAGAAGTAATTTAAAAGTATTCTATTAAGTCAAATGCCTTGAAATACCTTCTTTAGTATATGTTTTCAATACTTCCATATAATATGGTAAGTAGGTCTTTTCATATCAAATTTACCCTAAATTAGCCAGATGACCAAAAAAAAAAAATCCATACTTTATGTCTATGCCAGTACTTTAGAGTAACTTGACCCTTTCAGCATATAATATATACAGGGTAGTAATAATGTGTTTTGGCTTGACTTATGCTCTCACTTAACAGATACTCCTTTCGATTTGGATCATTAGTTTTATATCCCCTACAGACTGTTTCCAGAATAGTGTGAAAGTTTTGAGCATGCCAGACCTCATCACATTAAAGTAAAATTAAAGAAGAATGAAAATATGAAAATTTAAATTAGACAAAGCCTTCATGAACTGCCAGCTTTTTCCTAACTGCTGTAGTTTTAATGAACAGTATCATCATTGACTTAACAAATTCCCTAGCTTATTGCCTTACTTGCCAGTGAAACCAACTCATATTAATTAGAAGCTTCAGCTCCTTTTTTCTTTTTTTGGCAGATTATTTTCAATTTTTTCTTTTTTATTGGGATTTTAAGTACTGTTAAAATCATTAAACGTTAAAATTTGAGTATTTAGTTAGTACATTAACATTTTTTAGTGAATAAAAATAATGCAAACTTAGTAACTTTGAAAAAAATTAGTGTATTCTAAGACAAAAAATGTGTGACTGGAACTTTTTGAAGTTTTTTTAAGTTTTCAATGAGGTGAAAATAGAAAAAATGTGAAAACACTTTTCATTAAAAGAAACTTCAAAAATTTCGTGACTGGAGATGGGGATATGTTTAGATCACCTATGTATGTATGTTCATTCTTGATGAGTGGATTTTAATAATTTTATTCATTTTATTAAAGTTTAGAATTTGTAGTCCTATGAAATGGGTTTTGTGGTGAGTTTAATTTAAATAAAATTTCTATTAAAGTCAAATTTAAGAAAGGGTTTCATTTCTATTGCAGTTAGAGTATCTTTTTTCTATGTATTCCATTAATATAATGAATGATAGCACAAAA